>NW_022111324.1:42305872-42321172 GCF_000313985.2 Echinops telfairi | reverse complement strand
GAGGCCTTTTTCTAAGTCTGACTAAGCAAACCTTGAACGGAAGAGTCCCAACAGAGGACCTTTCCAAAAAGTGAACTGCATAACGTGGAAACAGAAGTCTTTGATCGATGCGCCCCAGATTTGAGAAAGCTTAGCACACGCTGCAAAAAAAGGATTGCTTTGAGGCCAGTGACCTCACTGCTTCAGGACACGCACTGCGGGAGGAGGCGACTAGGAGGCAGTAGGGAGTCAGACACGTATCTCGGCTCCGGTGACTTATGAACTGTGTGACTTGGCAGCAAGTTATTTAACCTCTCCAAGTCCCAGTACCTTTGTCTGTAAACGAATAGAAATTAACACTTGTCTCATAGGACTATGGTTAGAATTCAGTGGGGTTATGCAACGTCCTTAAAAGAGCTTGACATAAAAGAATTATTCCTTATTCGTAGGTCTTTCACTAGTTTGGCTTCCCTGCCAAAGGGCTTAGTCTGGAAAGTTCATTTCCAGATAGAAGAGAATTCAAAGTTATTCAACAAGTGCTTCATAAATAAGTGTGATGCACTAGACACTGTTCTAGGGACTACTGTAGGAATATTCACCAAGATCCAATATCATTGCTATCCATGGAGCGAAGCTTGGAGAAAAGCAAAAAATAAGTCAATAATTACATACTCCTTGAGATGGTGATTCACAGAAAAAATAAAGCAGGGTATAGGAAAGGAGCAGGAGTCTGCTATCTTAGATGCGTTGTCTGGAAAGGTCACTGACATTTGAGCCACAGACTAAAGGAAGTGAAGAGATGACCCATGTGCCTATACAGCGGAGAAACAGCTCGAAGACTGACGTAGAAGCTGAATGGTATGTTTGAGGACGTGTGTAGCTGGACAAGCACATGAGAAAGAACAATAACATGAGATGACAAGGGGGCAAGGTGATGAGAAAGGAGCAGATGTAGTGCATTGTAATTTCTAGAATTTATTCTGACTGAAATGGGAGACCATTGAAAAAGTGGCCCATCCTGACTTGGATTATACCAGGCTAAATCAAAGAACCCTATGAAGAACACACTGCATGTAGGAGCCGGTCCACCAATTAAAAGACAATTATAACGCTTCTGAATGATGCCAAAGGAGCCCTGATGGTGTAGTGGGCTGCGAGTCAGAAGGTTGCAGTTTGAACCCATCAGCTGCTTTACAGGAGGAAGGTAAGTCATTCTGCTCCCATAAAGATTCACAGCCTCGGAAACCCAAAGAGGCAGTTCTGTTTTAGCCTACAAAGTGTGTCAGAATTGACGATGGGAGTAGAGATAGGCGATACACTGAATGATACGAGGAGGATCCAAAAAAGATGGAAGGAAAACGCAGTCAATGTACCAGAAAAAAATGGTCAGCATCCTGCCATTTTAGGAGGTTGCTTATGAATGATAAAGAATTGATGGTACTGAAGGAAGAAGTCTAAGCTGCACTGAAGGCATTAATGGGAAAACAAGGCTCCAAGAATTGACAAAATACCAATTGAGATGTCTTCACAAATGAGTACCGCATGAGATGTGCTTACACATCTTTGCCAAGAAATTTGCCTGGAAGAGATCAGTGTTTGTGCCCATTCCCAAGAAAGGTGATCCAAAAGAATGCAGAGATTTTCAAACATCATTGATATGATACATAAGTAAAATTTTGCTGAAGACAATGTAAAATCATGGAGCAGAACCTGGACAGGGTTCAGCCAGAAATTCAAGCCAAATCCAGAAAAGAATGTGAAACAAAGGACATCATCACTGATATCAGATGTATCTAGCTGAAAGCAGACTCTACCAGAATGCCATTTACTTGTGTTTTGCTGACTATGTGGGTTATAGCAAATTATTGCTAACATTGGGAAGAATGACAATTCCAGAACCCTTAATTGTGCTCATGCAGAACCTGTACATAGACCAAGAGGTAATCCTTTCACCATATTTATTCAGTATGATTTGAGAAACGATACATGAAAGAGACTGCTGCATCAGAATTGGAGGAAGTTTAACAACCTAAAATATGCAACTAACACAATCTTGCCTGCGGAAATCGAAAAGGGCTTGAAGCACTTAGGAAAGAGCAGAGTAGTTGCTTCTCGCCCTTTGGGCTAAGATCAAGTGAAGATCAGACTACAGCCTTCAATGAGAATTACACATCAACATTAAGAAAATTTAAAAAGTCCTCACAACTAGATTAATAAGCACACCATGATAAATGAAGAGAAGACTAAAGTTGTTCAAGTATTTCATTTTACTTGAATCCATGATTAACTCCCGTGAAAGAAATCAATATATTACATTGAGCAAATCTGCAAAAAGTGCTAAATCCAGCTTTAAAATGATAAAAAGCAAAGACGTTACTTTGAGAACTAAGGTGTACTTGATCCAAGCGATGCTATTTTTCAATCACCTCACACAATGAGTAATGAACTGATGCATTTCCATTGTGGTGTCAAAGAATTATGATTATACTATAGACAGCTGGAAGAATGAATAAATATCTTTGAAGAAGTATGGCCAGAACACTTCTTGGAATAAGGAGGGCGAGACTTCATTGCACATACTTTGAGCATGTTCTCTGGAGGGACTCTGGAGTAGGATGTGCTTGGTGAAATAAAGGGTCTCTGGGAAAGAAGACCATCAAAGATGTGTTCACACAATGGTGGCAGCGGGGGCTTAAAGAAGTAACACTGGTGAAGACGGTGTGGCACTGGGTATACCGTTCTGTTGTGCACACGATGGACAGGAGTCAGAACTGACTCAGTGGCACGTAAGAAAACAGCAGAGGTGGAAAGAATGATCAGATCCAGATAGGTTCTTAAAATAGAGGCACCAAGATTTGCAGCTAGATGTGACACAGGAAAGGAGGAAAGGGTGAGAGCAATGACTGTGGTATTTGAACCAGGTGATTTTATCTGTTCATACCAAATCAAGTCAGTCACTCAAATAGATACAGTATCACCTGGGTTATAAAAAGGCACTCCTTGCAGGAAAAATAGCCAAGTGAATATTTCCAAGTGAAGTCAGGGCAATCTGAGGTCCGAGGCAAGGTGGAAGATTTCCCTTTTTCTCTTATTATTTTGTGCTACCTTTTAGAAAAGATAGGGTGATAGGTCAATTGTTCTTTTGTTAGGTGCTGTTGAGTTCCGGCTCAGATATCAATACATCTGGTTTAAATAAACTATAGATGCACCTACATCTATAATTCATAGTCCCAGATTGACAGGGAAATGGACCAAATTGAGCGCGTGAGCACTAATGACCTCAAAGACTTTGTCTAGGAAGTGGCTACATGTCACCTAAATTATGAAAAGCAGTTATTAACCTATGTCTTCATCTTAAAGACTCCTAAGCTACAACTAAATAGGGGTACAATGTTTCAGATGCTGTGAAAACAGAACCGAAACCTTGCCCTATAACTTTGCATCACCTATGTGGTGGATCACAGAAGCCCATGGATGGCTAATTTGTACCTAGCCGGTCCTCTTCCACAGGTGAGGCTGAGACCTGAACCCTAAGGCTTAGATTGTGGCTCCTGCTTGATGGCCATACACAAGAGAGGGTAGCACATCTCTCCTTGGGACATGGAAGCTTGGTGCTATAACCTCCCTCATATCTCAACCTATATGTCTCTTCTTTTGTACCCTACAAGCTTATGATCAAGTTGTAGCCAAAATATGCTTTCCATCAGAGTCTGTGATGCAGTCAATTAAAAAGCCCCAAAGAGTGTAAGAACCATCAGGGGTTCCCATCTGGCTGATTGGCAGTCTGAAAGAGGTGTCCTTCTAATGTGCATACGCTGACCTGGCTCCGGATGGGTAGGGCTGCATGAGCAATTGGCCTGTAAGATGGTGTCCCTCTAACTTGCGAGCTCTGACCCAGCTCTGGGCACCTAGAGCTAGAGATATATCTAGACAGGATAGAGAAATAGGAAGGGCAGAACTGAGCCATTTCCACATTAGGGGAATCAGATGTATGCTGAGCCTTACCACCCAGCATCGAAGGTGGGATTTGCTCACTGTGACCCTTGATTAACTCATCTCCCCATTAAGCTTGCTCTAAAACAAGACAAAAATAAAACATTTGTTTGGCTGCATGGAATGCATTAACTATAGTCCTTTATAGACCTACTTACTATTTACAGCTAATTACTATGCAATGCCTACCATTAATTATCAGATTAACTTGGTTGCAAATACTATTACATTTTAAACCTATAGGCTTACACCAAGTCTTCATGTTCTGTTATTCAGGGCTGTGCTGTCCCCATATGATTTAAAATAAAAAATAAAATTTTAAATAAAAATCATTTTTCTTTGTGTAGGCTAACGCAATGTTCCCTACCAGGTTCAATGTAAGAACGAGGTCAGTGTAGGTAGAGAAACTTCTTAGAAAAGAAAAACTTTTCCAGATGAAGGATGATGAAGTAACCAGAAACTACAAATTCATGGCCACCGAGTCAATGCTGACTACAGTAAGCCCCTGTGGGTTTCCAACCCTGAGCTGCTGGTAGTTTCGAACTGCCGACCATGCAGATTGCATTAAGTACATAATCTTAAAAATGACTCCCCCTTGACAAAACTCCTAGAAACTATGGTGAGTAGACGGGAATGATCTGTCCTTGATTCAAACCAGAGCTTCAAACAGGTTTATTCTGGTTTGACCCCCTTTAGAAAATTTTCATTTCCACCCTAGGTACACAGAATCTTAGTCTACAGCTTAATAAGATCCCCAGGTGATTCTGCCGTCTACCAGAAGGAACCAGTTTGAAGCCTTGATTCAAACCGTGCTGGCAACAGGTGTGTTTAAAAGGCCGCTAGTGATGTTGGCAGCCACGGGGTTTGGCAGCTAACTGGTGAAGAGGCTCAGTCAAGCTGTTGAAATGTCTGGCCTAAACAGGGCCAAGAAGAGGAAGCTAAAGTGCAGACAGCAGACGACACCGGGAGATCACTTTTCTCTGGCCCTGACTGTGGTCCCTGTACAGTGTTGGAAAATAAATCTGACTCTGGTTTTGAAAAGACTCATGAAGAATATTCAAAAGTTACTTGCCCCCGTGAATGGCCCCTTGCATTTAATAGTTTACAGGTCATCCAGATTAAGGTACCTTTAAAACAATATGAAACTGGATTGGATTTATGCCTCCACATCAAATCCCTAAAACCCCAAATCACAGAAAAACAGCCCTGCTGTGCCTCAGCTATCTAGTCACAGTATTTGGGGACTGCGGTCCACGGTTAAAAATAGTGCTACACCAACAAGTGGTTTTCCCCGGCCTATTTTTCTCCTAGTTATAAAGCTGAGAAAACATTTCAATACATAACATTTTCTAAATTTTAGTAAAAGCTTTTTTGTTGTTGTTATTGATCACAAAATAGGGCAGAAACAGTAGAGTAGGAAGTCTGTGTTTCTACTGTGCTCTCCTCTAATTAATGAATCCATCTACATTTGTATTTCCGGCCTCGGAATAAGAGCCAGAGGACCCATAATGTGGGGGACCAGAGTGGAAGCAGTGAACGAGCTGTAGCCCAGGAAGTGCTTCCCTCTTCACACTGTGACACACCCCGCGTTTTGTGTTCTCAACAATGGTGGCGTGGCGTTTCTGTCACCACTGACTGCTCATGTGCACCCCTCAACTATCCATGCCAGCAGAAAGCCAAGGTAAGACAAGAATCACATTCCAAAGGATCCGTAGTAAAAGCACCTGTCTCTGGAATATTTGCGTGTGTGTGCCTGGCCTTGGGAAGGGATGGGGCGCTTATTTTGTGTCATTCCTGCCCAATGAGCCTGTTCCCTCCCTATGGACCTCCTGTGGCCCCTCCATTGAGCTCCTCACGTCAGACTTCTTGTGGATAGGCTCCACGGTGTCACCCTCATCTCAGCGTGACCTCAGGTGTCGGAGTAGAACTGCCCCCTCGGCTCCCTAGGTTGTAGTCGGTAAGGAGCAGGTCTCCAGGTCTTTCTCCCGTGGAGCCCCTGGAGAGGAGCTTCAAAGTGCCAGGTTTCCTGTTAAGAGCACAGGGCTTTACTGTCCCACTGCCCTGCCCTGCCGCCTCTAAATAAGCCTGGTTCACCACCCAACTCCTGCCACTGAATTCACCGTTGCATAACGTTCAAGTATGGGGCATTTTTATTTCTTTAATCACCAGGTCATATCCGTTTTTCCGGGTAAAAGTCACCTTTCGGTAGGCTAAGGAGTACCTAGGACAGGATGTTCCGGAGTAAAATAGCGTCATGTCCAAAGCTTGAGAATTTAGGAGGAAAAACAGAGCATTGCTTCAAAACATACTTTCTTTAACGTAAGGTCAAGAACTTTCACATTCACGGGCCATTCAAATACTGGAAAAGGGAAACCAATATTGACCGAGCTGGAGGGAGAAAATAAACGGTAGAATGTCACCCCAGGGAAACTACAAACAGCCTGGTGGCTTAGGGGTTCCATGTTGGGCTGCTAACTGCAGAGTGAGCAGTTCAAACCCACCACATACCTGAGGAAGGAAAATGAGGCTGTTGCTCCCTTGGAAACCCTATGTCGGATCCCTGTGAGGCTGAATTGGGCTATACCCTACATAACCAGCAAGTTACTTAATCTGTAGAACCTTTTCAGTTATTTTACAGAATTATGGTTATATATACACTTAACGTATAGCGTCTCAAAGTCTCAAACCAAACTCACTGACACCGACTCGATGACGACTCATCTCGTGGGTTTCTGAGACTGTAACTGTTTACTGGAGTAGTAAACCCAGACTAGTGGTTTTGGACTGCTGACCTCGCAGTGTGTGTAACCACTACACCACCAGGGCTCCAGTAATGTATAGTTTAGACAACCAAAATATGAAACTGTTTAAACTTCTATTGCTGTTTGTTTGTTTGTTTGGTCCTTCCTTTGCTCAAATTGAACAGTAAAAAAGATTGCTTTTTACTTTCTAGAGAGAAGTCCATAACAAAGTTATTTCCTCCCATTCCAAATTAAATTAAAGGACTTTTTTTTATCTCATTTAACCAGAAAATCACATTATCATCAAACTGATTGCAACTCATAGGACAGAGTAGAGCTGCTCCATAGGATTTCCACGGCTGTCACATTTACGGAAGTGCCTGCCACTCCTTTCTCCTGCCAGGTGGCTAGGGAATTTGTACTGCTGACCTTTCAGTTAGCCATTGAACGTTTTAACCACTGGGCCATCAAGATCCCCCTCAGTGAGCCCAACACGAGCCCAACACTTTTGGTAGAACTGCTGAGAATGAGTAGAAAGCCATAGCAGAGTTCCCCGGGGCCTTCCCGGCCAGCAAATGAAATCGGTGCATAGGGAAGTAGAAGGGAGAAGTGGAGAGCGTGAGTCCCTGGCCCAGGAATCGGCCATGTCTAATGTTAGGCTTGACTAGATGGCTCAGTTATGCGAGCTAATATGCTGGTTCTCAATTTGAGTGTTGCCAGATTGTGTAGGGTTTCTGTCCCTGCGATCTCAGGAGTTCTAACCAGTGCGGCACCACATGATATAGCCATCCGGGGAGACTGACACATGAGCCGCGAGGAGACAAGCGGTAGACAGCACCTGTTCCTTCTGCGTTCATGGCAGCTTTAGAGCCTCTGCTGAAAGGGTCTGGGTGTCGTGTGCTTAAGTGGTCAGGTGGATTCAAAAGGCATGGGATAAACAGCTGCTTCGGAGGAGGGTGGGAGAAAGATGGGGCTCTTTACTCTGAGAGAGAGTTACAATCCTAGAAGTTCATGGGGGCGGTTCTGCCCTGTCCTACAGGGTTGTTATGAGTCAGAATCAACTCACTGGTAGTGTTTGGTTTCAGTTCTCAGGAGCAGGAGGTAGATATTTCCATGAATTTAGAATCACTTCTAGCACATAGACTAAGGTAATCTAACCTGTGGAGACTGTACCTGGCTCCTTCTTCAGATATTCTGGGGAATCACCTGGAAGGTCCCTGATGTTGATATTTTAAATAGCGTACCAGATGCTCTTAAGGTTTAGCTGAGATTAGAACCCCTGGCTATTGGACCATCCTTACTGAATTTCTACTATGGCTAATGCTCCTTGGTATATTCTCTGGGAGCTATAACTCAAAACACCGACCTCACTGCTATCAAGTCAATTCTGACTCATAACAACCAGATAGGAAAGGGTAGAACTGCCCCTGTGGGTTTCCAAGGATGGGTATTTGTGTGGGGGTTCCAATATAAGAACAGTTGTGAGGGAGGTGCAGGACATAGGGTTGCCATGACAGCACCTCAGGACAACACTGTATTTGTATTGGAGGAGAAAACCTTGTCTTTTTCCCCCCAGAGTAGCTGGTGTTCGAACTGCTGACTTGTGGTTAGCGGCCCAACTCATAGCCCACTACACCAGCAGGGCTTCTTGGGGGATACAAAGCAGAACAGAACGCAATACCGCTGTCATTTAAACTGTACAACCAGTCTTGGATCATCTTTAGGTATCAGCAAAATGCATACGAACGTTCTTTGTGCAGACGCCCACAAACACCAACAACACATTGATAACAAAGTACAAAGCACAGAGACTCATGTGTCCTTTTTGGTTTTGCTACCTAAGTAATAATTATTTGTTTGGTTTTGCTGTAAGTAGTAGTTCTACAGTTACATATGTTATGTTATTACCGTTAGGCACTATCAAGTTCCTTTAGAATTAAACAGACCCTCTTGTGATGGAGGAGAACTACCCCCATAGGCTCTTCCTGTGGGGAGAGGAGTAAACTTTTCATTATGAATTATGTGAAGGGTTACAGAGTAGATCATCAGTTTTACATTCAACAACTCCCACACATTTTGTTTCTTCTCATTCACTGCAATCCACTCATTGTAATGTCACTTTACCCGCTTCCTCCCTGTGTTCCCTGTTTCCATTGCTCCTTTTTTCCTAACCCTCTGAACTTTGACCTTGAGTAAACACTGCCTTTTGGTCTCAAATGGTTGATTATTCCAAGATGTGCACTTTTCCAGTGTTGCTATTCCCTTTATACACTTGCCCATTGTTTGAATGACTATTGAGCCTCAGGGGTGAGTTCAGTTACAGACCTAAAGGTTGATTGAGGGCCACCATCTCAGGGCACCCACCAGTCTCTGTCCCACCAGTAAGTCTGGTATCTTTTATGACTTTGAATTTTGTTCCACTCTCAAACTCTATCTGGGACCCAATCAGAGCGGATGGTAATAGTAACTGGGTACCATCTAAGTTCTTCTGGTCTCAGGTTTGTGAAGGCAGATATTTGCCTGGTCTATTATTAGTCCATTGAACCTATTGTTTCCATGTGTCTTCAATTTTTATCGTTCTTTTTTCCTCTGGAGAGGTGCACCATCGATGGTTGTTCATGAGCTTTTAAGTGCTCAGTCACTACTCATCAAGGTGGGATGGAGAAAATTATCTTTGTGGACTGTACTATACCATTTGACCTTGGTGTCTTCCAGACAATGGTACTGAGCCCACAGGCTCAGTGACTCTAACCCTCAAAATGTTTGGTGATATCTAAGACGTTTCAATAACTTTGCACCCTATAGTCTTCACCACATCCTCTTTAGTCTTCACCACATGCTCTTCCCTGGAATCTTTGTGGGAGCAGATCACTGGGTCTTTTCTCTCGCAGAGCTGCTGGTGGGTTCAAACTCCTGAACTCTGGGTGAGCTGCCAAGCACTTAACCATGGCTCTTCCAGGACTCCTTTAACTATTGCTAGTAACTCATTATTTGTCCAAAAGGAATGAGCACATCATGGGAGCAGTAAACTCAATAAACTCAGAGGTGAACTTTGAATATTCAAAAGGATCGAAGTGATATTTGGCACTTGACAGACACTTTATGAGCTACTAGCCCTTGGTAGTTTGCTGTCTCCTTAGGAGACGTTCTTTTTGATGGCTTCACCTCTTTGTAAACTGGGTTTTGAGAAATGGCTGAGACTCCTAGCAAGTGTCCTAAGGAAATTGTGGAGCAAGGTTCTACAAGGTTTGATTCTAAGATTTAAAGACATGCCCAATGCCCAAGAGGAGCCTTCATCCAATAGCAAGTTGCCATTATGTGTTTTGGGGGGTTTGTTGTATTTTACTTTCAAATGGCTAATAAGTTGTTAGGACATGAATACTTACTAGTGGTTTGAATGTAACTGCTTGAGGAACAGAACCATTGGGTGTTTCTTTTGGCCGAGGGCTCTGGAGAAATACGCTGTGAGCTGAGCAAGTTTGCAAATGTCTGCTTGGGGCAGACAGATCCAATTGCAGGACAGGAGTGACTTGAGGTACCAGAGTTGAGGATTAGTACCCTCCATACCCTAGATTGTTATGTTCCTGAATTTTGGTGTAGCGGTTACGAATTGGGTTGCAATTAGCTTAAGGTCAGCAGTTTGAAATCACCAACCCTCTACTCTGGAGAACAACAGGGCTTTTTACTCCTGTAAAGAGTCAACAGTCAAACCCATAGGGGCAGCTCTCCCCTGTCTTATAAGGTCCCTGTGAGTCAGCATGGACTCAATGACAGTGCATGAGGGAGATTTGTTACCATCTAAATTCATTTACTTTTTCAACTAGTATTTGTCGAATATCTAAAGTATCAAGTATCTAGTGGGGTGTTGTGGTTGTGTGAAACTGAGTCAATTCTGACTCAAAGCAAAGCTAGGTGCTAACGCAGAATTGCTTCGTGTGGTTTCCTGGGTTATAATCCTTAGGGGGAGCAAATTGGCAGGTGTCTCCTGCAGAGCCACTGATGGGTTTGAACTGAGCAACCACCAAACCATGGTGCCACCAGGGGTCCATTACCTAGGGGCATACACTGGTGAAGATTTCTAGACTTCCCTGCTGAACATCCTTTCTGTACCCCCTACACAAATGCACTTTCTACAAAATGAGTTCTCCAGTTATATCTTCCTTATGTGTAGGACATGTAAAAATGCTCTATCCTTGAAGAATTAGAATGAAGATTCATTCTACTGTGTTGCCCTATCCTACTTCCTAAAATTATGCAGATTTATTAATAATTCAAAGAAACTTCCTGTCCAATATTGTAGACCATCTGAAATTGTCAAGGCAATCACTTCAGACAGAGAAGCGAGATGTCATTTATGGCTGAAGAAGTGGAAGGCAGACTCAGCGCTCACTACCATGATCATTATCCTCCCAGGGTGAAAGATGAGTCACTGCACCTTTAAGAGATACCCCCCATGGATGTGCTGCAGAATAAGGAAGGAGCTTTTAACTTCAAAACCAATCTTATCCCACAGAATAAGTACTCCTGGGGAATATCTAGTGTTTTCTTCCTTTTTTTAATTGAATAATTCTTTTAGTGTTTAAAATAGAGACACTAAGTACCAGAGAAAAGTGATGAAAATTTAATACAAGAACATTTAAAGTTATTTTAGAATTATTTTACATTTTACCTCAACTACCAGAACTACTATGTCACTGTCAACGCATGCCAAAGGCCTTTAAATGTTTTCAAGTTCCTTGCTGAAAGTTCCGCACAATTCCCCAAATGACTGTGGTTTCTTTTAATGAGGCAAACGTAGACTTTGAGAAAAGCATGGGGGGTGGGTAGGGTTGGAGAACTTCAATTTTAAAATGTTCTCTTCTGTTTTCCTCCACTGTTCCCTAAATAGATTATGGATTTTTAGTTATCAAAATAAAATGGTAAAAGAGGAGGAGAGAGAAGAAATGCTGGATAAGAACAACTGCTAGCGAATTAGAATAAGCAGACTTCATGATCCTCAATTGTTCTTAAAATTGAACCTTTTATTGCAAAATTTAGATTCCACCATAGTGTAAATGCATTACTTACTGGACTGCTAAGCACAAGGTCAGCAGTTTGAAGCCACCAGCAGCTCCTAGGGAGAAAGATGAGGTTTTCTGCATTGAGCCTCAGAAACCCACAAGGGTAGTTCTGCTCTGCCCTATGGGAGCTCCCTGAGTCAGAACTTACTAAATGGCAGTGAATGAGTGAGTGATTGTACAGTTTGCTCATATTCCAAAGCATTTCCACCATTAGGAATGACAATCCTCTATTGTTATTCCACCCCTCGTCTGTCAGTTTGTCATTCTGTGGTAGCTTGAGTGATACGATGCTGCATGCTAAGCCACCGGTATTTCAAATGTCAGTTGGATAACCCAATGCGTTATTATTAGCCTGTTGTTATTAGGTATCTTCTGATTGGTTCTGACTCATAGCTACTGATAGGATAACAGAAAGAAATATTGCCTAGTCCTATGTTATCCTCACAATCTTTCTTATTTTTGAACCCATTGTTGCAACTACTGTGTCAATGCATTGCCTTAATAGCCCTCTTCTTTTCTACTGACTTTCGCTTTTTCCAAGCAGGATGCCTTCTCCAAGGATGGTCCCTCCTGAAAACATGATCAAAGTAGGTTAAGACAAATCTCACGATTGGGCCTCGAAAGAATATCTGGACTGCCCTTCTTCCAAGGCAGATTGTTTGTTCTTCTGGCTTGTTGCTAAGTACCATCGACTTGTTTCTGACTCCTAATGACCCTATGCACTGTGTTGCCCCACCCTCACAACTGTTCCTATTCTTGAGTCCTTTGTTGCAGCCACTGTATCAATCCATCTCGCTGAGGGCCTTTCTCTTTTTTTTTACTGCCCCTCTAATTTCCCAAGCTCGATATCCTTCTCCAGGGACTGGTCTCTCCTGACAACATGGCCAAAGTATGTAAGACAAAACCTTACCATAGTTGCCTCTAAGGAGCACTCTGGAAGTACTTCTTCTTCGATTGGGTTGTCCTGTTAGTAATTCATGCATGGTATTTTCAATATTCTTCTCCAGCACCACAATTCAAATACATCAAGTCTTCTTCAGTCTTCTTTATTCAGTGTCCAACACTCACATGCATATGAGGCCATTGAAAATACCACGGTTCAGGTGTACATTAATACTCAAAGTAACATCCTTGCTTTTCAATACTCTAAAGAGGTCTTGTTCAATAGATTTACCTAGTGATCAAGAGATCAAAAGATGCTCTTCTGGCAGTTCATTCAAAATTCTTTATGGACTCCGTAATTCAAAGGCATCATCTTTTCTTCAGTCAGCCTTATTCATTGTTCAGTTTGAGCATGACATAGATTGTCACATACCTTGGTCTTCAAAGTGACATCTTTGTTTTATAATGCTTTCTACAGATCTTTTGCCACAGGTTTACCCAATGTAATACATCTTTTGATTTCTTGACTGCTGCTTCTGAGGGTGTTGGTTGTAGATCCAAGGAAAATTAAATCCTTGACAATTTCAATATTTTCTCTATTGTCCATGATTTTTATTGGTCTGGGTTTGAGCATTTTTATTGTAGGTTGAGGTATAATCAACACTGAAGGCTGCGTATGCTTCAGATCCTCTTTGTTATCAGCAAGCAAGGTGGTGTCATCTGCTAATCTTGATGTCTGCTTCCAATCTTGATGTCAGATTATTCTTCACGCTTTGGCTCTCATGGGATTATTTTAGTTTTCTTCAGCTTCAACTTGAACTTGTATGAGAGCAATTGATGATCTGTTCTGCACTCAACCCCTGGATTTCCTCTGATAGATGATATTGAGCATTTACATCCTAGTTGATTTGATGCTTACATATTGCAATTGATGAGGCTCACATGCACAGTCACTGTTTGTTTTGTTGAAAATAAGGTACTTGCAGTGAAAAAGTCATTGATCTTGCAAAATCCAACAATGTGGTCTCTGACATCATGTCCATCATTGTCAGGTTATATTTTCAAGCTACTGATCCTTCTTTGGTTCCAACTTATGGATTGCCATCACCAATCATAATCAATGTATTCTGATTGCATGTTTAATCAATTTCAGGCTAAAGTAGTTGGTTAGTAGCTTTAATTTCTTATCTTTGGCATTAGTAGTTGGTGTAAAAATTTGAGTATTACCTGTATCAACTGGCTTTCTTGGTAGGCATATGTAGTATCTTGACACTGACATTGGTGTACTTCAGGATACCCTTGAAATGTTCATTTGACTATGACTGTGATGTCATTTCTCTTCATTCCCAACATAATAGACCATGATTCAAAATGGTCGACACCAGACTATTTCAAACGACTCTTGCCTAGGCCCCAGGATATTGATCTGATTGTATTCCCTTTCATTTTTGAAAATTTCCAATTTTCCTACATTCATACTTCATATACTACATATTCCAATTATTACTGGAGGTTTTCAGTTGGCACTTGTCATATTAAGCTATGCCACATTCTCAAAGGAAGGTCTTGAAAGCTTTACTCCACCTCATTAAGATCCATTCTGTTCAGAGGACAGCACTGAAGTTACAGCTCAGGGAGGGAGACATGTCTGATCAGAGCAAATGGGAGCAAATGAAGGGGGAGGAAGAGAGAGTGGAGCACACATCCTGGCCCACCAGGCCTGGAGGATGATATCCCCACTCTGAACAGCCAATGTACAGAGAGGACCATACGCCAGTCCCACATCGAGACACGACATCCTTCCCTGATCCATAGCCCTACAGGGGACAACACTGGAGAATGATGTGGGAATTGTGCCTGATCTGACCCCCGCCACACCAAGGCAAAACACTAAGGGTGTGCAACAGAACAGCAAGGGAACAGAGCAAGGACGTCCCAAGGAATATCGAAAATAGACTTTGGGGCCAGGGCATGGCACCCCATCAGACTGGACCACAAAACACTCCTAAAGGGCAACAAACAGATCATGAACTATTTACTGGCTTTTCTCTCGTTTTTTTCCCATTGGTTTTTCCATTGGTTTTGTTGTTGTTGTCTTGTTTTCTTTTGTTGCTTTGTTTTAATCTGTCTTATTTTTGTGCATATGATTATCTCTGCAGGTCTATCTAGATAAGATAGGAGGGATAAACCATCTGGAGGAGAAAACAACAGAACCAACGGTTGGTGGGTGGGTGGAGTCATGGAAGAGGGGAAGGTGGGGGAAAGGAAGTGCTGTTAACAGACCTGTGGACAAGGGAACAACAAGTGATCTAAAGTCATTGGTGAAGAGGGTGTAGGAGGCCTGGCATGGCTTAGTCAAGGGAAATGTAACCAAAAGGAATTACTAAAACCCAAATGAAGGCTGAGCATGAAGAGTAAAAGGAAATAGAGGAAACACCAGAGGAAAGGAAAAGGAAATAGAGGAAAGAGCCAGAATACAATGAGCATTTATAGAAGTCTAAATACAGGCATGTACATCTATAAATATGTTTATATATGATGATGGAGAAATAGATCTATGTGCATATATCATATATTTATAGGTTTAGTATTAAGGTAGCAGATGGACATTGGGTCTCCACTCAAGTACTCCCTCAATGCAAGAA
>NW_022111324.1:42300239-42304897 GCF_000313985.2 Echinops telfairi | reverse complement strand
AAAAAAACTCCATTCTGTTTTAAAGAGGCTGCCCTTTCCTTGTCACTCAACCTGAGGGGTTCAACTTCCAACACTGTATCAGAGTAAGTTCCACTGGTGTTCATAAAGTTTCAATTGGCTACTTTTATCAGAAGCAGGTCCTTTTTCCAAGTCTTTCTTACACTCTGTCCAAAAGGAGTAGCACCGGTGATACTACAACACCAGTGGCACAGCTTCTAGCATCACAGGCACACACAAACCACCGCAGTAAGACAAAGTGACCAAGGAGTGGTAGCATCCTTGGAAGAAAAAAATCCTCTATTGACCAGTCTTTTCTATTGAAGAGACGTACTACAATGGACTTGCCATCTTTTGGGCCATGAGGACTTTAGAGTTCAGGAAAACAATAAGTAGGTTGCACCACAGTACTCCTTTGATCCCCCTCCCTGTCCCAAGATTAAAATGTTTATTTCACAATATAATTTGGGGTAGGGATGCTCCATTTACAGTGAAAGATAACCATTAAATTTGTACTTATTGGGGACTGGACAACAGAAAAGTGTGTGAAGAGAGACATCGGGCAGTGTAAGACATGAAAAAAAATTATGAATTTTCAAGGGCTCATGAGTGAGGAAGGATGGGAGAGGGAGGAGGAAAATGAGGATCTGATACCAAGGGCTCAAGGAGAAAGCAAATGCTTTGAGAATGATGATGGCAACAAATATACAAATGTGCTTGACACAATGGGTGTGTGTATGGATTGTGATAAGAGTTATAGGATCCCCCAATAAAATGAGTTTTTTAAATTTGTACTTAGTTAACCTTTTAGCTATGTTTAAAATTCCAAAAACTCAAGCGCACTGCCATGCATCTCTGAATCACGGTAACCCTGTAAGGCAGAGCAGGCCTGTGCTCTGGGTTCTGAGACGGTAACTCTCGACAAGACTGACTGGTGCTTTCCAACTATGGCCCTTGTGGTTATGTCTGTGTTCAATGTCAGCGTTTCCTATGAACTTTTAATTGTTCAATATGTGCTAGTTCATATTAATCTGATCAATTTTGGTGATAGTCTCTCACGAAAGTGAATGTTTAGAAAGGAAACTATTTTTTTAGAGTTCTGCCTGTGGCATGTTAGACGCACAATAAAAGTAGACAAATTGTAAAATTTGGGCTTTGTTATCAGTAAAATCTAAATGAATGACTTCCTTAAACGTTAAGTTCAACTTGAAATTACATTAAAGGATTCACAAAAGGAAAATTAATCTTTTTTTAAATTCTCACCAAGTTATGAATGTACGTTTAGAAGTCTTGCATCAAATACTCTAATTACCAAGGATGTTCCTATTTTTCCTGCTGAGTTCACTAGAGAATCTACAGGATTCCTGTGTTTAGTAACTACTTTGTCTGTTCATGGAAGTTCTATATTGGACAGGCAACTTAAACCGTAGGCTTTCTTAATCATCCATGAGACAGAATAGTAAACATGGAGAGACTCGACTTGCTGTGGTTTTTTTCTTGTAATATATTCTATTACATTTAGTCAAAGTAATCAAGATGTGAGTGCTAAATTTTGTACTTATTGAAATAAATAGTCTATGTTCTTCCTTCCTTCCTCCCTCCCTTTTTTCTTACTTTCTTTCTTTCTTCCTTCTTTTTTTTTTTAACTTAGCCAGGTCTCTTTCCCCAAACCTTCCTCGCAGTTACTCGTCATCATGACGGTGACGGGAGGACGACTCACACGTGATCCCCTGAGGCAGCTGGCAGTGCGGCTCATTAACTTGACTAGTAAGACAGACGGAGAGTGATGGGGCTTTTCTTGTTCCCCAAGTCACTCAACTGATGCAGTGTCATCACTGAGTTCTAGATTATTGCTATCGAAGAGATTATTTTTAAGTCACTAGAGAGCAATTTGGAGCAATGCAATACAGGTGGAATAGCATTGTTATGCATTTCTTACTTCTAAGAAATTAAAGGGCAATTTCAGTGGCAACCACTTACAGGAACTGCTATTAGTATTCAAAGGATGAACTCCCTCCCTCCGTAGTTAATAAATATATACCCACAGTCATGAAAGGAGTCTCAGATATGCACAAGGGTATATAACACTGTATTAGCATAAGTTTCACATTCCACTCTCCCACATATACAATGTATTATATAGACTGCTAAAGAGGAGGTTTCTAAAAGTTCTTGAAAAAATGGAAGTAAAGGGTATTGAAAACTTTCCACGAACTTTCTGAGGTTCCTTTGTATATTTTGAGTTGCCTTAAAAGAAAGAAAGAGTTATACACTTCTAGGATTCAATCAGTGTATTTTATTGCACAAAGATACCTAGACATGCAATTCTAACCCAATTTTTTGCCTATCCAAATTCAGCAACATTATTTCACTGACAGTTTATAAAATTCCTTTCAGAATAATACATCTTTACCTATGCTTGGGAATCACATCACCCACAGGGTATATCAAAGAGTAACAACTTAGTCATATGCATAATTTCAAGAATTGAAGAAGATTGGGCACACATATATTCATTCGGTTTTTGAAATTTTTCTTAACACAAATAAATAAATACATTTCAAAGGGTCAGGCAACAATTTCAGAGAAAGTCTTCCGCAGAGCCAGCACCTTAAGTTCTCGTTTTTTTATTGTAAGGAACTTTATTCTGTTTGTTAAAAATCAATTAATTAAGCAAAGTATGTTAGAAAGCAAGTCAAATTATTTTAATTAATTAATTATATTTATTAATGCATTGCTTTTTATTACCTGCAAATTTTACCACCCATTGTAAATTCAACTCCTACCAATAAGAAAAAAATAAAATGAATTTCTATTCTGTATTTTTATTAGTGTAGCCCATTATATTTTTCTGATTGATTGATTAGATTAAAAACACAATGTTTCGGTCAAAGTGGTGCGCTTGGATTTTTTTAAAAAACAGAAAGGCTTAATAAAACAAAAAGTCAGTTGTCTGCAACACATTTTTCTTCCCCTTATCCTGCTCTGCAGACACAACCATTCTCAGTTGTGTCTGTTTGGAACTCTGCTGCCACAACTCTAACCAATCTTCTGATACGTCTCGATTGTTTCTGCTCTGATAAACAAGGATTTGAGAAAACGAACTTGCTCTTATCCTTCTCCAAAAATGTTTATATCCCCCCCTTTTGTCCATCTATTCACTCTTCAACAATGTTTTATTGTTTCCCTAGTCCAAGGAGAAGGAGCCCTGGTGGCCTAGTGATTCGAGGACTGCTAACCACAAGATAAACTACCAGCTCCTCTGAGGGAGCCAGACTGGGCTTTCTACTCCTGCAGAGTGGAAACACACAGGGACAATTCTATCCTATCCTGTAGGGTTGCTATGAGTTGGAATTGACTCGATGGCAGTGAGTGAGTAATTCTAGGGGGCTTTTCTACCTTCCTGGATAGGTAAGCAGTTAATTGAGGCAAAATTACCACCTTCCATGAAACCCAAAGTAAGACATAAAAATAACCTTCTGCATGCATAAGAATCACTTTGGGGTCTTGTTAAAGTGTAAGTTCTGATTCAGTATATCCGTGATGGAAATGCAAATTCTCAAGATTGAAGTGGTTCCAAGCTCTGGACTTCTGAGTAACTAGAGACCCTTGAATGGAGAATAGTGAGTGGGAGCAGCAGTCAGAGAAGAAAAGGTCAAAGTGAGGAAGGAGGTTGGGAGAAAGTCACTGGTCATCAAGGGCCTGGCCCTTGGAAAGGCTTAGGTTTTTACTAAGTCACCTGCGAAGCCTTTGCATGGTTTTGAGAAGCTCCACCACATGATTTTTCTGACATCATCCAAGGGTGACTCCCTGCTGAGTTTATTCTGTAGACTAGAGGAACAGAGTATGAAGGAGGGGGACCAGATAGGTTTTATCCGTGGGAGAAAGATGAAGCTTTCTACTCCTGTAAAAAGTTACAGGCTCAGAAACACACAGGGGCAGTTCTACCAGTTTGGGTGTGTGTGTATGTGAATCTTATCTTGACATTTCTTTTTTCCATGCATGTTGTAAGAAAAGGAGAGGAGTAAACCATAGCATAATGTTTTTAATCTCTCTTTAATTTATTCTTCTACCTACATATACTATTATTTTACTTTTTAATTTATTACTCCATCAATCTATCATAACATCAATCATGACTTCCCACAGTCTTTTTCATAGCATTGCAAGATATTTGGAGGAAACAAAGGTCGTAGATTCTTCCTTTACAATGTGACCTGTGTGCTGGTCAATGGATGCCCCCACTTTAAGTATCATTTGATAGCTCTGAATTTTACCTGATCTCTGCAATTCTGACAAACAGTTATGTTATGGTTAAGAAATCTTTTCACCCCTTGTATTCCAGAAAACATCTTATTGCAAAAGATCCATTTTCCCCATATGACTTAGATAAGACTCAGAGGTGCCCCCTTATTTACCTATGACCTTCCAAATTCCCATTCTTTGTTTGTAAATGAGTGAGTGAGTTACTGGTCCCACAGACCAATCAGAAAGGAGATGCTTTTTTATGAATTTTTAATTTTTTTCTTTTGTATTTTCAACTCTTTTTAAAAAAATAGTTTTATTAGGGGCTCATACAACTCTTGTCACAGTCCGTACATACATCAATTGTGTAAAGCACATTTGTACAATCATTGCCCTCATCATTCTCAAAACATCCA
>NW_022111324.1:42288251-42298976 GCF_000313985.2 Echinops telfairi | reverse complement strand
TTCCTCTTGTCCCACTATCATGCTCAGTCTTCATTTGGGTTTCAGTAATTCCTCTTGTTTACATTACCCTTGATCACATCCTACCAGGCCAAGGAGATACTTGTTAATCAAGCTTGGATGAAGTCCCTCTCCTTCCCCAAGTCCCTGAGACAACAGACCATCCTTCCATAGACCTCTCTTGCAAAATAAACTGCTAAAAATATTCTTTGATTTACTATCTGATCACATCATCATTTCATACTGCTTCTCCACACCTAGTTTTTTTTTCCTTTCTTTTTTTAATCTTGTGTAGTCTCATCTACAACAAAAAGAACACTTTTTGCCTAATTAGTGAGATAATTTTAGACTTCTGAATATTCTTATTGCAAATGTTCTTCCCAGATTAAAAACAAAACAAAACACCTCTTCTTGATAAAATCTGGATTTGTGTTATTATCTGACGCATTTGTATATGAACAAAACAAGGGGCAGGAAATGGGCTCTTCTGGAACGTCCATTTGTGCAGGAGTGGGCATGGCAGTGTGGGCCCAGCCTTTTGGTGACGATGACCGTGATAATGGTTTTCCAATGTCAAATGATCAAGTTCCTGGCCCAAACAAATTGTGTGATTGATGAAGCAGCAGTGGAAGTTTCTTCCCATACTCAGTGGACAGCATCAATGGTTTGTCTCACCAGACCTGTTCTGAAACAAGCATTTAAGTGCTGGTTTTAGAAACAACCATAAACCTGTGTTTTTAAGCCCTCCCAAAGCTAAATTTATATTCCTAGCTTTCCAGTATAGTTTAAATAAGCTTTCTGCTTAATAAAATCAACATCAACTTCCATTGCTCATATCAAAGACCTTTGTTGAATACCAGGATCTGGAGACAGTGTCTTTTCATGCCTTGTTTTGCAAGAGAATGATGCCAGTGCCCTTTTCCTTCCCATGAACTTGACTTCCCCCTTCCTACTTCCCTACTTTGTAGGATCTGGTGGCATAGTGACTACCCATTGGGCTGTTAACATTGGGCTGCTAAACGTAAGGTCAGTAGTTCAAAACTACCACTTTGCTTGATGCTCAGGAGAAAGATGAGGCTTTCTACTCCTGTAAAGTCTTGTCATCTTAGAAATCCATAGATGTCATTCTACCTGTTCTACAAGGTTGCTATAAGTCGGAATTGACTCAATAGCAGTGAGTTTTCTGAGTTTTTGTCTCCCTGCTTTAGTCATGTAAACTTGAATTTTTAGGGATTTAAGGCTAATAGCACTTACAATTCTTTCTACACTCATATCTAGATCTATGCTTCAATCATGAAATTTAAGCTATGATTTAACGATATAAATCTTATTTATTCCAATAAAGATTATCTATCTGTTCTTAAACTTATATCATTTCTTGGAGTATCTTATTGCTCCTGTTTACTTCTTGTACATTAAGCTTTTATCTCATTCTTGATCATCCAACACCTTAAATCAGAGGTTGTAATCAAATCTTTGGATTCCATATTTTCTCTAGAACCTTCCCTGAAGTTTTCCATTCTCTAGTTCAGGCAGAATGAAGTAAAGGCTAGTTCTGCTTCATACTGTTTTTCTGGGACTTTGCTGTATCAATTTTGTTACATTGACTCATTCTTGTATTCACTGGTTTCTTCCCCTCTTTTTGGTTTAGTTCCCTCATTTCAAGGGGCACATGGTCAAATAACTTCCTGAGAAAAATGGCATGAAAAAATCTTTTTTCTAAATTTCTGAGTGTTTGGGCAACATGTCTTTACTTCGTCCTTCTATTTTCTTTCTAGATTCATAAATATGAATTATAAAAATTTTTCCTTTAGAATTCTGAACGCATGATTCAATTGCCTTTTATTGCCCCTTTTCTGATGCCTTGTAATTCTCATTTTTTTGATGTGTTTTCCCCCCTGTAACAATAATTCTATGAAGTCCAAAACAACCAAACCCCTGCCATTGGATCAATTCTCCCCAATAGTAATATAATAGGACAGAGTCAGGCGGACTGTGCATGTGGGTTTCCGAGGATGTAGATCTTTACAAGAGCAGACCCTCATCTTTCTCCCATGAAGTTGCTGATGGGTTCACACCACTGACCTTGGAGTTAGCAAACCAGTGTGCAGCCCACTCTGTCACCAGGGCTCCTTAATCTATATGCTAGATATTCTTATTCCTTGTTTTACGCAGGAGGAAATTGAAGCAGATGACATCAAGGAACTTTCCTAACATGAAAAATAGAAACATCAGAGCTCAAACTTGGCCGTATGTACTCCAGAGCTGTGCTCTTAACCCCCATGCTAGACTTCTTCTCAAATACCATTCAGTGTAGAAGTTAGTGTTAGTGCAAGTCTATGTGAGGGCCTTTAAAAGAAGAGAAAGTAACTGACAGAAATTGAGTATGGATGCAGAAACAGGTGTCAGGAGGCAAGATTTTGATCAGAAAGTGGAGCAGCTTAAAATACAAAGCATTTTCAACCGTAACAAAAGCCAAAGGGAAGTCCCTGAAAAGTCTAAGTGGGAGACTCACAAGTTATTATGGGTAAATAACAGTAATAATATGTTACATCAAATTTATCCTGAACTTCTGTGCTGATAGATTCAATGAAAACTTTTCTGTCCTTAATAAAACTCTTATTTTCAGCAGCACTTCTTCTTTCTTAAAAACTCTCTTATCACATAGAATGCCTGGTGATGCTAGATCAAGGGCAATGTAGCTGAGAAAAATTACTGAAAGCTGAATGAAGGCTGAACATGATAGTGGGACAAAAGGAAAGTAAAAGGAAATAGAGGAAAGGACTAGGAGGCAAAGGGCATTTATAGAGGTCTAAATACAGGCATGTACACATGTAAATACATTTATATATAACAATAGGGAAATAGATCTATGTATATACATTTATTTGTTAAGTATTAAAGCAGTAGATGGACATTGAGCCTCTACTCAAGTACTCCCTCAATGCATAAACACTCTTTTAATAACCTGGCATTCTGTGGTTCTCACCTTCCCTGACATGACCACTGAAGACAAAATGGGTACATAAACTAATGTGGTGAAGAAAACTGATAGTGCCCAGCTGTGTTAGTTTGGGTAGACTAAAGAAACAAATTCATAGACACTCATATGTATATAGGAAAGAGCTGTATATACAAGAGCAATTGAATATTGAGAAACCATCTCAGCTCAGTCCAGATCAAGTCCATAAGTCTGATATTAGCCTATATGTCCAATACCAATCTACAAAGTCCTCTTCAAACTCACACAACATATGCAATGATGCCAAATGCAGGAAGATCACAGGCCAGTGGGTGGGAAGTCTTGTGGATCCAGTGGCATTGTAAGCATCTCAGCGCTAGCAGGGGTCTCCACAGGGCTCTTGCAGTTCAGCGCACTAACATAGCTCCATGTGTGTTGTCAGTAGAAAGTCTCTCAGGGAGTGAGCCTACTTCCTGCCTCCAGTGAGCTATTTATCTCTTTAGTGCCTCCAATGAGGTCATCAAGCTGCAACCTGATTGGCAGGTTAAACTCCACCCCTTCACTCTTAATCCTCAAACTGACACCAGATTATACAGCATCTGGGGTTTTAAGGCTTGAAGATAAACAATCGGCCATCTAGCTGAGAAGCAACAATGTCCACATGGAAGAAGCACACCAGCCTGTATGATCACGAAGTGACAATAGGATCAGGTATCAGGTATCAAAGACCCAGAACAAAAAAATCATATGGATGTGAATGATGGGGAGGGCGAGTGGAGACTCAGAGCCCATCATCTGTAGACAATTGGACATCCCCTTACAGAAGGGTCACAAGGAAGAGACTAGCCAGTCAGGGTGTAATATAGCACCCATGAAACATACAACTTTCCTCTAGTTATTTATTTATTTATTGCCAGTGCTTCCCTCTCCTCTAGTTTTTTAATGCTCCCACACATACACACACACACACTATGGTGACCCCAGTGGTACCTTACAAATCCTGGCTTGCAGCACAGATAAGATAAGAGCTTGCAGCACAGGGCATCCAGGGCAGAAAACCTCCTCAGGACCAATAAGGAGAGTGGTGATACCAGGTGGGGAAGAGGAAGTTGGGAGGGAGAGAGGAGGAATCGATGACAATGATCGACATATAATCCCCTCCCAGGGGGATGGACAACAGAAAAGTGGGTAAAGGGAGACAATTATATTTCTTCATAATATTATTATGAATAAAATAATAAATTTCAAATTATCAAGGGATCATGATGGAGGAAGGGCTGGGGAGGGGGGAATGAGGAGCTGATATCACGGGCTCAAGTAGAAAGAAAATGTTTTGAGAATGATGATGGCAACATATGTACAAATGTGCTTGACACAATGGATGGATGGATGGATTGTGATAGAGCCCCCAGTAAATTTTTTTTTTTTTTAAATCTCTCCTATCTCAGTTTATGTAGTACTTGGCTGCTAACGAAAATTTGGAGTTTGAACCCATCCAGAGGTTCTGTGGCTGAGAGCGCTGACCTTCTGTTTCTGTAAAGCTCTCAGCGGGAAACCCTGTGGGACCGTTCTACTCTGTCACACGGGGCCACCGAGTTGGAATGGACGGAATGACACACACAACCAACAACAACATAATCCTGAATTCTCCTGGCTTGCCTCCGACAGCTCCTTCTAATTCTCCTTTGCAGGCTCCTCCGCGCATAACTTCATCTCTAAGTAGCTCCTTTAACTTTTTTGAATTAGAGAAAAACAGACAAACTCACTGTCATGGAGCCCATGCTAATTCACAGCGACCCCCTGTGGCTTTCCAAGATGGTGACTGTTTATGGGCATAGAAAGCCCAGTCTTTGTCCTCAGAGCTCCTAGTAGTTTCAGCTACTGATCGTGTGATGTGGACCACAGCCCAACTGTTAAATTAAACTTGCAAAATGAAACTTCTGGTTCCTTCCTTTAATGAATTCATTCCTCCAGATTTATCATTTATTCTTTTTGCTCTCTGCCTACATCTAATCCATTAGCAAGTCTTGTCAATTAAACCTACAAGATAACTCTAGAATTCATCCACTTCTCATCACTGCTATTTTACTTCAGCACAAGTATCCGTCATTTCTCATCTGCACCATGGCTACTCAAAACTCCAATTCACTACCATTGAGTCAATTCTGACTCATAGTGACCCTTTAGGACAAGGTAGAACAGCCCATACGGGTTTCTGAGAGTGTAACCCTTTATGGAAATAGAAGCCTTGTCTTTCTCCGGAGGAATAGGTGGTGATTTTGAACTGCTGTCCTTGTGATTAACAGCCCAAGGAGTATCTACTACACCACCCAGGCTCCTTCCACCACTGAAAAAGCCCCTTCTTTAGTCTATCAGATTCCACGAGTGCAGCCCTGCCATCGATTTTCCACATAGTAGTCAGAGAAACGTTTAAATCATCAAACACTTCAGGCCATATACCAGTAGTTAGAGGAGTGAAATTTAATGTTTATGAAAGATGACTTTGTCTAATTAGTGAAAAATTGATGGGAGGTGGGCAATAGTGCTTAAAAGGAGACCACTTGGGAAGATTTGGAGAAAACCAGATTCCAGGTGATAGTTGCTGGACTAGAGCATTAGGGGGAGAATGGAGAGAGGAATGTGGATATTATATAATATCACTACTAGGATTCCAGTCCATATGTGCATGGGTTTACTCCAAATAAAATGTGTCTAAACATGTCTCTGTGATGAATGGATGGCTGCAGATAAGTTATCACTTGTCTTAATTGTATCAGGGTGCTGTAAAATAAATAAATAAAATAAGGATGTTTTTGTGCCATGGAAGAGCAGGAGAAGGATTTTGAGGTCAGAGCTAATATCAAATTTGTTAACAAAACTCAAGTGGATATCTTCCCAAACTATTGAAGCTTTGCAACAAGTTTATAAGAATGCTGTCCCATATAAAACAACAAAGATCTAGCATATTTAAAGAAGGTTGGGAAGTTCTTACAAGTGAGTCAAGAGAAAGAAGAAGATCAACATTGATGAATGAAAAAACTGTGGCTCATGTTCAAAACCAGTGGAAGAAGACAGTGCTAGTCTGGGTTGACTAGAGAAACAAATTCATAGATACCGTGTGTAAGAGAGAACTTTATATCAAAGAGCAATCATACATTAAGAAAACATCTCACCCCAGGTCACATCAAGACCATTGAGTCTGATATGACCCCGTATGTTGATAGTAGTTCATAAATCTCTCTTCAGATTCATGCAGCCATGCAATGACACCAAATGCAGGAAGATAACAGGCCAGTGGGTGGAAAGTCTTGTGGATCCAGTGGCAGTGGAAACGTCTCGATGTTTGTGTGGGTCCCCATGTGACTCCTCCAGCTCCAGGGCTCTAGCTAGCATTGCTCCATGTGTCTTGTCAAGAGGAATGTCTCACAGGGAGTTAAGCAGAAAGAGTAGGTCTATCTGGCCTCCAGTGAGCTATTTAGCTCCATCAAGCCTCCAAATGAGGTTATCAAGTTGCAACCTGATTGACAGGTTAAACTCCACCTCTTCTCAAGTTGACAAGAGATTATGTAACTGCCACAAAGACATAGAATTAACATTGACGTGATATTTATTGAAGTCAGGATCTCACTTGATTTGGCAGTTTCTATTTTAAACCAACATCTTGGCTTACATAAGCTTTCTGTTCAATGGGTACCAAAAGTGTTGCAGGAAGATCAGCTAGCTCAAAGAGCTGATCTCTCCATCAGTCTCTTAAACTAGTTTGAAGTTAATGATGGAAATTTTATGGAATTAATTGTAATTGATGATGGGTTTGGGATTTACCAATACAATCCCTAAAGTTTGCTTCTTACAGAATCTGTTGGGCCAGTTAATTTCAAGGCAGAAAGGTAACATTAGAAAGTTACAGCAACTGTTTTAGGGGAGTACAAAGGGACAATCTTCACAGATTGGTTTTCAAAGGATACAGAAGGATCATGGGACAATGTTATGAAGAAGTATGAGAAAATTGAAATCTGCATTGGTAAGAAAAATGTCAGGAAAGATACACTTTTTTTTCCCATCGTGACATTGCACCTGCTCATTTTCTGAAGGTAGCGAGGGCTGTCCTGCAAGAGCTTTGTTACGAATCCTGACCCCATCCTCCCTGAATCCTTGATCTTCTCTTCAGATTTCTTGTTAGCTAACTAAAGGAACATGGAAAAGGTAGATGATTTGAGTTATTTGAGGATACCCAAACTGTATCTTTATTTTGCCATGGTATAAATTGTTGAGAGTTTTCCAGGGAAAGATTAGAGAGATGTAAACACTATGTTAAGAAATGTATAGACTTAGGTGGATGGGATGTGGAGAAACAATAGTTTCATATTTTCAGTTTTGCTTAATATAGGTTTATATGATTTTGCAGGACTAATTCTTAACATCCTGGTATATATTTTGTTTGTAAACATATATAACACATACAAAAGGGGGCACTCCAGAATTTTTTTTCATAGCTATGTATTTCAATTTTTTCCCCCCAAAACAACCTTATCACCTTCAAAATTCTCTCCATTACACTGTAATTCCATTTTTGGAAACGTTTTTCAAAATCATCTGTTTGGATGGCTGACAACATCTCCCTTGTTGTTTTCTTCACCTCTTCTATGTCGTCAAATCACTGTCCTTTCATGTTCCTCTTCACTCACGGAAACAAAAAGAAGTTGCACAGAGCAAGTTCAGGTGAGTCAGGTGCATGGGGTAAGAGAGGAATGCTGTTTTTTGCCAAAACCTGGCACACTGAGATGGCTGCATGAGCAGGTACATTGTTGTGGTGGCAAAACCAGTCCCCCATCTGCCACAAATCAGGCCTTTTTTGTCACACGCTGTTACACAATCTTTTCAGAACCTCTAAATAGAAAGCTTCATTAATGTTCTGACCTGGGGGAAAGAACTCAAAATGTACTATCCTCATCACATCAAAAAACCAAATGAGCATAAGTTTTTGGGTTTTTTTTGAAGGGGGGTTCCCCCTTGTGTATGTGTGTGTATATATATGTGTGTTGTTGTAATATGCTGTCAAATTAATATGCAATGGAAGTCTGGTGGTGCAGCAGTTAAGCGGGTGGGTGCTAACTGAAAAGTTGGCAGTTTGAATCCACCCAGAAGAAAGACCCGGTGAGCTGCTCCCGTGAAGATCACAGTCAAAAACCCGATGGGCAATTCTACTCTGTCACACAGGATGGGCATTTTAGTTTGTGACCCAGCAACAACATATATAAATGAGATAAATGTATCTCATGAAAAATCACCCAGAGTGAAATACTAAATAAAAGAAAATTCTAGAATGATATACATAGCCTGACCCCATTGGGCACTAATTTGGAAGTACCTGTATAAACTAGCTATATGAGATGTAAATTCTCATTTATGAAAAACAGAAAACAACCAAAAGTTACTGCTTGATCTTTCTAAATTATAAAAATATAAATGACATTCTAAAAGTAGCAATATAATAATGTGAAATGGTACAATAATATGGTTTTTTTGTCTTTTTGTTCTTTTTTGTAAGATGACTTTTCCCTCATTTGGCCTCAAAAGTGAAAAAACAACCCACTTCCATCGTTGAGCCAATCCTGACTCCTAAACACCCTACAGTTCAAATGTAGAAACAGGATTTCCAAAACGGAATCTTCTCATAAGCAGACAGTGTCACCTTTCCCCCTTGGTGTGTTAGAACCACCAACCTTGCAGTTAGCGGCCCAACATTCAACCCACTGTGCCACCAGGGCTCCCTTTGATTACGCCTTAGGTAACCATTAATTAAACACGTGAACACTTTAAAGGTAAAAACAAATAATATTAATATCCAGCATTTCCATTTTTTAAAATGAAGTCTTATGGGTTCATTTAAAAAAAAAAGAAGGAAATCTAGCTTTATGAAATCAAGCACAACAGAACTTAAGCCATAGAATAGAAGTTCAATGAATGAGACCTTGTCTGCTTCACAGAAGGAGAAAAAAGCTCTTTCCGGGTTGAGAACAGGAGCCTGGAGAGAAAAATAAAAGAAGGAAGAAGATTGGATGTAAAGCTTGTT
The DNA here is from genome assembly GCF_000313985.2 of Echinops telfairi. Classification (NCBI taxonomy): domain Eukaryota; kingdom Metazoa; phylum Chordata; class Mammalia; order Afrosoricida; family Tenrecidae; genus Echinops; species Echinops telfairi. Next base: position 42,289,944 of record NW_022111324.1, on the reverse strand, counting down.
CCCAGGGAGCTGGGGCAAAAATGGGCCATAAGGCCACCAGATGTTTGACATCTTGGGCACAGACGCTAGTGTCTACTCCCCACCTGGAACTCTGGGAAACAATGACCTCAAGAGCGCCAGAGACTGACTTCACCCAGTGAAGGTCTGACAAAGGGAAGGCTTGACTTTGTAATACCCCCATTTCTCACCCAGGTGACATAAGCCATCCCCATCCACCCACCTCCCACTCTTCTGGAGCGTGAAAGTGCTGAGAGACCCATTGGAGGAGATACTTGGAAATTGGATAAGGATGTAGAGTTGCTACCTCAAGCAGAGATCCCCAGGTAACTTTGAATTTCTGATAAACAATGAAAACAAAGTTTTAAGACAAGTTCTTCATGGGACATATACTAAAATATTATTTGTCTGAAATGCAAATATTATTTAGCTAAATACTCACTAAATCCATCAACTGTATTGGAAACTATTTGCTACCTTGATAGATTATTTTTACTGTTAGGTGCCTTTGAGTTAATTTTGAGTCATAGAGGGTCCACATGATAGGGTAAAACTACCATGGGGCTTTTTAGGCAGGAAGCCATTGCTAAAGCTTTCTTCCACCCAAACTGTTGAGTAGCTTCAAAACTCTTACCTATTTTCCCACTAGGTCTCCTAGAGAGATTGTAAGCAATCTTTTTAAAACTCAAAGAGACTCAAATATCATTGACTAAAAAAACTACCGTGTCCATATTGGGGGAAGAAATGGATTACGTTTAGAATGAAAATTCCAGACCATCCAATAAATTATGATTGACCATCTCTGTGTGTTCACGTGTTTTAAGCTTTGTAATTGTACGCTTCTGTTTTTAATGACAGTAAGCGTCTGTGTTTTAGACGATGACAGGACTGACATTAAGTGAGATCCAAGTACATATTTACCATTAGAAAAATAACAGAAAACTAGCAAACTCACTGCTTGACCTTTTGAAATTATAAAAGTATAAAATCATCTTCCTTTAACAGTATTTTATGAGACTTGGACTCCTAACACAGAGAGTGACTAATTACCAGAAAATACTTGACTTAGGAATCGCTGTTATAATTGAAAGTGGCTTAAAATTCATAAGGAAAATATTACATAATCAGTGTTTTACGTGTTGAAATATGAGAAATCGAATGGTCCTTTGCCAACAGATTCTGTTCTACTTGTAGTTCTGGTCAGTGTTTAAAAGTAGTTTTAAGAGTACTAGAGTAGCCAATTAGAAAGCAAGTTTTCATTCGCAGCATTCCATTAGGTTTTTAATATACAATAAAGCTCAGAGCTACCACTTTTCACTAACCCTGCAAATTATTCTGTCTACATCTAGGTTGAAAACCGAGCCAAGACTTGAGTGCTGAAAGAAGCTCAAATACTTTCTGTTTAAGGCATATTTCTGCAGTCCAGGCCACACCACTGTTAATAGTAAAGGAGGAGGCTGGTTTCAGCACCGACTAGTCAGATGCTATTTATGTGAGGAATTGACAATGACAGTGAGGCCCGCACACTAATGTCCCAGGCACTGTGATTCCTTTTGTGGAGTGTCAGCATCCAAAAAAATAAACACAAAGCTGTTGCTCGTGAGTCAATTCAACTCATATCAACCCTACAGAACAGGTAGGGTTTCCAGGGCTACCATCTTTACAGAGACAGAGGGACACATGCTTCTCCCAGGGC
>NW_022111324.1:42281930-42287153 GCF_000313985.2 Echinops telfairi | reverse complement strand
TTGTGTTGATGGAGTACTTGAGTAGAAGCCCAATATCCATCTGCTGCTTTAGTACTTAAAATATAAATATATGTACACAGATCTATTCCCTTATTATTTATAAATATATTTACATATTTACATGCCTGTATTTAGACCTCTATAAATGTCCTTTGACTCCTAGTTCTTTCCTCTATTTCTTTTTACTTTCCTCTTGTCCCACTATCATGTTTGGCCTTCATTCCAGTTTTGGCAATGCCTCTCGGCTACATTGCCCTTGATCAAGCTCCAGGAGACATCCTGCACCCTCCTCACCATCAATTTTAGATCACTTGTTGTTCCCTGTCCCTGGGTTTGTTGGCATCCACCCTTCCTTTCCCCCACCTCCCCCTCTACTGTGCCCCCCTGGAACCGTTGGTCCCATTGTTTTCTTCTCTGTATTGTTTTTCCTGCCTATCTTATCTAGATAGACGTGTAGAGACCATAATAAGCACAAAAACAAGATAAAGCAAAACAAAACAACAAAAGAAAACCAACAGAAAAAAAATAATAACAACAATAAAAGGAAAGCCTATAAATAGTTCCAGGTCTGTTTGTTGACCATTCTGAGTGTTTTCTGGTCAAGTGTGATGGGGTTCCATGCCCTGACCCCAAAGTCTATTTTTGGCATTCCTTGGGGACTTCATTGCTTTGCTCCCCTTGGTGCTCTGTGGCATGCAGGACACGGTTTCTTATTTGGGGAGTTCAATGTCTTCTCTAAAGAATATTCATTCAATAGAAACATTTGATTCTCTGTGCTTTTTGGTTCTGTTCCACTACCAATAGTAAGATGTTGTCAATTTTATGACAGCTTTGGAGGCAAAACAACAAAATAATACTGTATTAAATGTATGTATTAATTGTAATTTTATTCTAGTTTCTGAAACTTTCACTTATTCATTCAGTTAATAATTGTTGAGCTCCTATTTTTGCCAAGCACTGTTTTTGGTACCTGGTGGTATGTATAGAGGTTAAGAGTTGGGCTATGATCCAAATGGTCAGCAGTTCAAAACCACCAGCAGTTGCTGTGTGAGAAAAACTGGGCTTTCTACTCCTATAAACAGTTACAGTCTCAGAAACCCACAGGGGTTCCCTATGAGTTGGCAGCTAGTTTGGCTTAAGCACTGTTTTTTTGTTTTGTTTTGTTTTTTTAAGCACTGTTTTAAAGAGACAGACACTGCACCTTGTGATCTCACAGGCTGGTGTGCTTCTTCCATGTGGGCTTTGTTGTTTCTCAGTTAGATAGCCCCTTGTTTATCTTCCAGCCTAGGGGACCCCAGATTCTATATCTTTTGACAGCCAGACACCATTAGCTGCTAGAGAATGACTATACACTTGGAGGTCATCAGGAGTAGATTAGGGGTCATTCTCCTTAAGAGCTATCAGACATCTGGAGCAAGCAGACACCACTGTTTATCCCACAACAACTAGGGCCCACTCCCTTCTGATAAGGATAGTAGTTGTCTGTTTCCTTGTAGGAGACACCAGAGAGGTCAAACCCGCCCAACGATGACCAAGCTTAGACTGCCATCATGAATCTAGGGTCCACCCATCTTGTCACATATATATATACCCCTAGACCTCCCCATTCCTATGGGCACACCCCATCTCATCTCTTTCTTTTACGCTTACGCCTATCATAGGTCCCCTTCCTACAATGTGTATGCCTATTGTACTGCCCCTTCCTGTGACATGTGATTCTATAATCATGTCCCCCTAAAGTGATATAATGCGTGGTTAGCAATAAAGAAAAAAGGGTCCCCGGTTCTCGGTCCCCGAGGCTACTCCTGCTCTCGTGGCCGGATTCCCCCCACGAGGACCATCAAGCAGGGCTGAGGTGAGCAATGCTATCATGAGTTGTGTCTGACTCCATTTATTCCAATCTCTCCTCTAACTCTCATGCTCTCTATGACTTTACTATAATCCTTACTTATTATCGCTGTACAATTGCACCTACCGGACCTGTGATGATTAGTGGGGGCCTCTCCTCTTAACCCCACACTGACTGGCTCATCTCCTCCCTGCAGCCCTTCTGCAAGGGGATGTCCAATTTCCCACAGATGGGCCCTGGGTCCCCACTTCGCACTCCCCCTCATTCACAACGTTATGATTTTTTTTTTGGTCTTTGATGCCTGATACCTGATTCCTTCGATGCCTTCTGATCTCACAGGCTGGTGTACTTCTTCCATGTGGGCTTTGTTGTTTCTCGGTTAGATAGCCCCTTGTTTATCTTCCAGCCTAGGGGACCCCAGATTCTATATCTTTTGACAGCCAGGCACCATCAGCTTTCCTCACCACTTTTGCTTATGCACCCGCTTTGTCTTCAATGTTCGTGTCGGGGTACGCTGGTGTGCTTCTTCCATGTGGGCTTTGTTGTTTCTTAGCTAGATAGGGTGCAGTGTAGCAATGATGAAATATATAATTTTCCTCTAGTTCTTGAATGCTTTCTCCCCCCCACTATCATGATCCCAATTCTACCTTACATATCTGGCTGGACCAGAGGATGTACACTGGCACAGATAGGAACTGGAAACACAGGTAATCCAGGACAGATGAACTCCTCAGGACCAGTGGTGAGAGTGGCGATATCTGGAGGGTGGAGGGAAGGTGAGGGAGAAAGGGGGAACAGATTACTAGGTCTACATATAACCTCCTCCCTGGGGGACGGACAGTGGAGAAGTGGGTGAAGGGTGACGTCGGATGGTGTAAGATAGGACAAAATAATAATAATTTATCAATTATCAAGGGTTCGGGGGTGGGGCAGAGCAGGGAGGGAGGGTGGAAAATGAGGAGCTGATACCAAGGGCTGAAGTAGAAAGCAGGTGTTTTGAGAATGATGATGGCAACATGTGTACAACTGTGCTTGACACAATTGATGTATGTATGGCTTGTGATAAGAGTTGTATGAGCCCCTAATAAAATGATAAAAAAATAAATAAAAATTGAGACCATTGAACAATTGAAGAGAAAAAAAAGAGAGAGACAGACAAGGAATTTACACTACAATTGCAAAAGAAGGGTCCCTGAGTGGAACATAGGGTTAATAAGCTCCATTGCTAATCAAAAGGTTGGAGGATGGAGTCCACTCAGAGACACATTTGGCCTGTTTACCTATTTGGAAAAATCAGCCAATAAGGACACTCACCTGATACAAACTGGGTCAATGTGATAGTTGTAATTGATTTGATGATAACTTTTTATTTTTGTGCAACAAGGAGAGAAGTGCCCTTAAATTAAATAAACCAATAAGTATCCAAGTGAATTATTTAGAATTTAATGGGCTTGAAGGAAATGAAGATACTTGGAGCAATATTAAAGGACTCTTGACCTCTTATTCAAACAACAGGCTCTTGGTATCTATATGTGAAGCATCTATATCAATGGCACTGAGTTTGAACTTTCTGTGGACTGACTGCTAAGTATGGTTCCTTGTTAGCCATCATTTTAGTAAAAATTTAAAACCAAGTTGTTTGGTTTGTTTGCCCCTCAAAGAAACTTTCTCTGCTATGTTAAGAAATCAGGTGGGGGGCATTGCTCCACTGGAAGCTGCAGAGTGAATTAAAGCTGACACATTTGTTCCTGGTTTAAAATTACTGCATACCTTCATTGCTTTTCCCAGAGTTATCTCAGACAGTGACATAAAGGAAGGGGTAGAGGGACTCATAGACATTTTGTACTTTCCCATTTAGTTCCTGACATGTTAATATCACCTCGTCTGTGAAAGTTTGTGTGCCAATTTCCTCATTTGAATGGGTTTTGAAGTTGGTTTTATAAGAAGAATAGTCGTTTCTAGTACCATCCTTTTTCTACTATTAGTGTTTCTAATCACATTAGGCATGTTTTCAGTATCTAGAGAGGCTCCTGCTCCCTACAGCTATCATGAACCATTAACTTTAATTAAAATTTACAAGTCTAATGTTGTTACATCTGCTAAAAGCATTAACTTCCATGTTAATTACCAAAATGTTAATGTTGCATTAAAATAATGCTCCCTTTTGACAGTTCATCTATAGTTTAATTATTTATTTTGTTGGGGAATATGTTCTAAAACACTGAAAAGAGACTTAACTATCAAGTGAAATTCAAAAAATGAGATGGAGTAGCTTCTAAAGAGTGAGTCGTATGGTCCAGATGAAGATGACGGAAGCATTTTTGTGCTGTTTCCAGGATTGAAAGAAAATATGCTCTCTTGTCTTCCATCTGATATATTTTTAGAATAATACTTATACCTGTCTTGGATTTCTTTTAACAACTAGTTTATAATTAAAGCACTAATATGCATACCTGATTGGTATGTTCCCATCAATTTACAAGCTATACATTCCATTATCCATCAACATCATTTAAAAAGAAAACTTCATTTGAAAAAAGAAATCACCCATGTTTCTGTATTTTCTATTGAAATATTTATTTAGTGTCTAAAACAGATATGTTTCCATAAACTATCCAGCTTAATGTTGATCAAATAAAAATAACCACAGGAAATTCTCAATGATCTACCCAGTATGGATATTATTAAAGTATCTCACATTGAAAGGAATAATTCCTTAATGATTTTAAATGTGTCATAGGCATACTAAATGTATAAGTCTGTTTATAGGTTAATTTTTATATGGGTTGGAGCTGTCTGAAACAGAAATGTAGTTGAGGTTAAGAAAAATGTTGATCCAATTTGTAGTTTATGAGAACTTGTCAATGTTTTTATTTAATCATGATAGCCAAGGACATAAATTTGTGCATATAGTAGTTGTTGAGTGCCGCCGCGGCCATTCTATTTTACAGCAACCCAAATGTGACAAAGTGGAATTGGGTTTCCTAGGCCCATGATAAGTGGCCCCCTTCCCTATAACTCACTATTTTACAAAATATTAATATATGATATTTTATTTTGAAGCTATTCTACAAGCATAAGACTTCTTAATTTGCTTAAATGAACATGTAATCCGGTACTCGATGTTTTCAACATTATTAGCAGTCTACTGTAGATAGGTGCATGTTATTTCTACATATTGTATACAGATCAAATGAAGTTGACTCTTTGGGGAGAAAATACCTAGAATATTTTACAAAATAAAATCCTTTCTCTATATGAGAGTTAAATAAACTTGTAAAAAATAACAGGCTCTCTAAATACCTAAAATTGTGAGAAATGCCATTCTCCTTAAATTGCTGTACAAAGCTGAAGTTCCTGCACCATCTTACTTT
>NW_022111324.1:42260580-42281021 GCF_000313985.2 Echinops telfairi | reverse complement strand
TATATTTTTTTCATGTCTGACACTGACAGATGTCTCCCTTTACCCACTTTTCTGTTGTCCGTCCCCCTGAGAGGGGGTTATATATAGATCATCGTGATTGGTTCTCCACTCTCCCTATGAACCCTTGATCATTTCTCCCCCCACCTTCCCCTTGCCCTCCTGGTATCACTACTTTAATTATTGATCCTGAGGGGTTTATCTGTCCTGGATTCCCTGTGTTGCGAGGGACAAGGGAACAACAAGTAATCCAAAATTGATGACGAGGAGGGTATAGAATGCCTGGTGGGGCTTGATCAAGGGCAATGTAGCCAAGAGGAATTACTGAAACCCAAATAAAGGCCAAAGATGATAGTGGGACAAGCGGAAAGTAAATGGAAATAGAACTAGGAGACAAAGGACATTTATAGAGGTCTAAATACAGGCATGTACATAGGCTCATGTATTTATATATAATGATAGGGAAATATATCTATGTGCATATATTTATATGTTGATTATTAAGGTAGCAGATGGACTTTGGGCCTCTACTCAAGTACTCCCTCAACACAAGGGGATATCCAATTGTCTACATATGACGGGCTTGGTTTTCTACTCTGCACTCCCCCACATTCATATTGAAATGATTTTTTGTTCTGGGTCTTTGATGCCTGATACCTGATTCCATGGACATCTCATGATCACACAAGCTGGTGTGCTTCTTCCATTTGGGCTTTGTTGCTTTTCACCCAGATGGCCGCTTGTTTATCTTCAAGCCTTTAACACCCCAGACCCTATGTCTTTTGATAACCAGAAACCATCAGCTTGTTAGGAAGGCGAGCATCATGAAATGCCAAAGACAAAGTGGGTGCATAATCAAATGTTTTGAAGAAAGCTGTTGGCTAATACCCCTGGGGGGAGAAGGGGTGTCTCATCCTAGCTGTGTAATCTCATGAAAGTTTTCTTAAAACTCTCTGGGCCTCTGTTTTCTCAATGGGAAATCAAAGGTCATGATACCTACCTTATAGGTCAGGTGTGAAATTCAATGAGATCGTGAATAGCAAGTTCTTACCAGAGTGGGGGAAAAGTGAATAAAACAATCATTCATCAAAACATTCATGAAAAACAGCTACGTTCTCCATTATATAAATCAGGGAAGAGGCTTTTAAAAAATCAGAGATGATATGATTTTCTTGAATGCAAGAGGTACCCCAAGTCAATCTGCATTTGCAGTAGCATCTGCTTAACAAGCAGGCATTGAGTAGCTAATTAATTCATTGAATTGAGTGACTTGCCCAAAGTTTCTGCTGGTAAATGACCTAACCAGTACTGGGTGCAGATGATATCAGGCAGGAACAGGAAGTTGATGGAAGAGTATCTAATAAAGACCACTGAGCCTCTCCGATATTGACATGTAGGCAGAGTAGGAGGGACCAGGAAAGGGGTTTGAGTTGCTGTCAGAGAGGAAGGATTGGAGCAAGTCAAAGAATAAGAGACGGACATTTGAAAGGGCCTACTGAATTTGGTCATGAGAGGTGATTGGTGTCCTTAGTGAAAGTAATGCCAAAAGAGTGGATGGGAGAGAAACAAGGTTGTCACAAGTCTAGGAGAAGATGAGAGGCAAGGGAAGAAGGGTAAGCCTTTTCTGAACCCTCCCCTCCCCCAAAATATTGGGTCTGGAGAGAAAGGGAAGGACGTTTTTAGTTCTTGATTTTGTTATGCAAAGCAAGGGAAACAAGGCTGAAACTATGGAAGTGCAAACAATCAATAGTGCATGGTTATCAGAAGGCAGCAGGGCCATAAGCTTAGCCAAAAAAGCCTGAATGAGAGGTGGTCTATCTCCCCCTTAAAATAGTCTAGCACCGAGCCTTTCATATCATCGAATCTCAATAAGTATTGTTAAATCCGTGGATAAATAAAAGAAGCACCCTGGATGGTGCAGCTGGCTGCAGATTTGATGGTAAGCAGCTCAAGTTGTTTTTGTCTGGTGGTTTTATTTGATCTGAAGTAGAAGTCAAAGTTCACTACTGAAAGGAAGGCATATATGGTAGGGTAGAAGGCTTGACATCGTTCTTTATAGAGTACTACAGAAACCTAGTGCTAAGGGTCCATGGAGGCAGGTGGCTAGGAATCCATGTTGATCCAATCTCTCCTGCTGGTGAAGTGACAGAAGGAAAGCGTTGAAAGATTGACCTGGGTTGAATGTTGCCACATGGAAGCAAAGAAAGCACACAGGGATAAAGAAATCGAAAATTTGGCAAGAAACAAAAATAAGTATTTACCTCACCAAACTGTTGTGAGGATTAAAATAATACACTCAAAAATTTAGAAGAGTGATTTTCAAGAAATAAATGTTCAGTAAAATATTATTATTCAAAAACTAAGCTAAAGAAGGAAGTGAGAGCAAGACAGAGCATGTGAAGAGGAAGAACGGGAAGGGGGAGTCATTTCATGAGCAGCTGTGGTGAAACAAGTGAGAGATCAATCTGGACAAATAGAAGATTCTGTTCAGAGAGCATGAGTTCTACATTAGTCCACTGACATACAGAATAGTTTTATGTCTGTATGTGTTTTTAAGGAGAACCAAGTTAAGAATAGTGGGTCTCAAAGTTTACTTGGCCTGAGGGTCGTCTGAGAGAGTTGTTGAAATAGAGATTCCAGGTCCTTTGCTAAAAAAAAAAAAGTCTGATTTAGTAGAAGTGGGCAAGCAGCTTTGGAATGTGTAATTTATCCAGCCTCTGGGACAATCCTGCCGTAGCCAGTTTGCGAGCCACACTTTCATACCCCGGGTTAGAATGTGACTCGGGTGTGGAGAAGAGCGGTAACCAGAGCTGAGGAAACCAAGAAACAGAGAGGCCGGGTGTGGGATGATTCATTCCAATGGTTGCTGAGGTCACTCAGGATGGAGACCAGACAGGGAGGGGAAGAGAACCAGGAGCCAGAAGGCAGAGCATTGATGAGTTGGGGGAAGGTGCAATGAGCAGTGAAGAACAAAAGATGCTTCGGGCTGAGAACAGCGGAGAGGCCCCATATTGGCTTTGGGAAGCAAGCTAGTTAGCACGAGACTATATAAGAGCATGTTCAAAAGATAAGAGTGCAGGCAGTTTCCATTTAAGGAGATTGCTGGAGAAATCCCACACTCAGGGGAGAAATTGGTTTCAGTTAAAGTGTAGGATATGTGCTGTGAAGAAATCCAGGATACAGGGGAGTTAGTAGCTCGTGGAAGAAGTTCCAGAAGATACAATCAATAGAAGTGAGGAGTGAAAACCTGGATTAAAGAAGAGAAAATGCAAAGAATTTGGGAGTTGACAATTCGGGAGAATGAATTGGCATTTGGGGCAAAGATATGAACGCGGGGCAGCATGTCATCCTGAGGAACGCAATGTGACAGTGGTCTTTTTTCTCCTCCGTACATCTGTTGGTGGCTGAAAGATGCCTTTTGAAATGGAGAGAGTAACAATGGCTTTAAAATGATCTCATCTTTAATTTCTGTCTCTTAAAATAGCCAATGTCATGGGGTCCTTAGCGACTTCTTAAAGGAACCTTGTGGTGCTTTCTGGTAAGTGTTCGACTGCTAACCCATAAAGTTGGCAATTCAAACCCACCAGGCATTCCTTAGGAGAACTATATGGGTCTTTGCTTCCATAAAGATTTGTAGACTCCAAAACCCTATAGAGGATTGCTACGAGTTGTAATTGACTCAATGGCAGTGGGTTTGATTGGTTTGGTGGTTAGTGACTTTGAAATTTTTTACATGATAGTGTTTGTTAAGATAATCTCCTAAGTGTTTATGCCCTAACAATTTAGTGATAATTTGCAAGGGGCGAGGAGGATGAGGACCCTATTTTGTTAGGTTGGGTTGTCTAGAGAAACAAAACCCATAAATATATATCTATATATGAACTTTATATCAAGAAGTAATCTTACTTATAAAAGAAGACATCTCAGCTTTGTCCAACTTAAGTCCATAAGTCTGATGCCCTCTTCAGACTCATGTAGCTACAGGCTGATGACATAGGAAGGTGAAGCAGGATACAGAAACATCACAAGCTGGCAGGTAGGAGTCACCTGGAAACATGGCAGGGCACTGACAGCTCTCAGGGTTGAGTGGCCTCTTGGGGGCAGGCCCAGAATCCCAGGGAGGAGGAAGCAAAGTGCCAGAGAAGAATGAGAAGTTCCCAGTGTTCCTCCTCCAACAAGAGGTCACATCCCCGTGGAGGAGGTGTCATCAGGCCACCACCTGATTGACAGGTTGGGCTCCACCCCTCCACAAGAGCAAGTTGACATAAAATCTAACTACCATACAGATATTGAAAGAAAAAAAAGCTATTTTGTTCTTTAATAACCCTTCACCAACTGAACATACATGTATGTTGGGCCTTGAGCAACTTTTCAACCTTTGAAGTCAGATTGGACACCACCACCCTCATTTCTTGCTCCAAACTATTTTTATATAGTGCTTGCTCTTGTTTATTATTATTATTTTAAAAAATCAACCCAAAGATTCATAAAATTAGGAGATCATGAAAGAAATAAAACTGACCTAATATTGAAACTGTGAACTACCCCAAGGTGGTAATTTTTATTTTATTATTTTTAAGGTAGTAATTTTTATAATGCCTGGTAGATGTCTCTGTTTGAAGAAAGAAAATGTTCTAAAATTGATTATATTAATGATTGTGAAATTCTTCCTGATATGACTGAATAATTTAATTGTATGATATGTGGATCATGTGCCAATACAACTGTAAACAAAAACTAAATATACCACAGTGTCATTGTGAGCTTGCTGCAATGCCCCAAGATATCTTCATGCACAATTTGGGAACAGTAGTACTATATAAAATATTCTGGATAGTATTCATATTAGGGGAAACTGTCAAAGGGTTTTAAAGGAGGTGATAAACAATTTTAGACATATCAATGTGGGGAAGAAGCTGGTGAAAGGTAAGAATAGAGGCAACGGAGCTGAGTTAATCAGATGAGTTTTAAGAACCATTCAGGACTAGAGTAAATGCTAGAAGAAAATGAAGACCCTTTGGTGGCACCATCGTCAAAGTGTTCATCTGCCAATTGAAAGGTCCATCATTGAATCCACCCGCTGCTTTGTGGGAGTAAGATGAATTAGTGTGCTTTCAGAAAGGATTTACAGCCTAGAAGCACTATGGAACAATGGCCGTGCATTTGGGTTTTTGTTGGTTTTAGAAGCAAAGTACAGTTATTTTGAGGGAATGACAATGATGGTGGTATAGAAAAAGAGAACTATGGACATTTGATAACTTAACCCCACCATTCTTTTGAAGTTTTTCACATGGAGAAGTAGGTGAGAGGTGGAGTGGGGGGTTGCAGGGTGGAGCTATGTTCCTTTCTGTGAGTTTGGGACCTATGAATGCTTAGCCAATAGAATAAGGTGAAAGTGAGCAAGGTCTGGGCCCATGTCTTAAAATATTGGCATCTTCCATTTTCTGTCTCTTCAAATGCTCATTCTTGGGACCCAACCACCAGATTGCTAGGAAATCTAACCATCACCTATGGGGAAGAACCTATGCCCCAGGCTCAGCGACAGTTAGCACCAATTTGCCAGCCATCTGAGTGTGCCACCTTGAGAGGAGAGCTCTGTCCTCCAGTCCATCTGATGCCTGGTGAGATAGAAATGAGGCCTCCCAACTAGCTCTAACTCATTTGTAAATTCTGAGCCAAGGAAATGATTGCTGTTTCAACTATCCCAGTTGCAGGGTGACTTATGACATATCAGTACATGATGGGTAGAGTTAATGCTTAAAGCATGTGGTTGTGAGTTATGGTTGAGTCAGTTCCAACATTTGATGATCCCCTGTGTGCAGAGAAGAACGGCTCAGTAGGATTCTCCGCAGCCTTTCGGAGGCAGAGTGCCAGGTCTTTTTCAAGGATCCTTTCGCTGGGTTCAGACCACCAAACGTTCATCCAGTGGTCGACCACTTAGCTGTTTGTGTCATCCAGCAACTCCTACTTAAAGCATGGAACATTCTGGATACTCTTTAAAGTGTTTTATGTGATTGCTTCATTTAGTCATTTGCATGAACATTATCAACGTCACTATTGCATGTATGAGACAAATAAGGCTAGAGCATATTCCCAAGATCACACAGCCAGTTGACGCCAAATAGAGGGAAGACAACAGATAAAAATAAGAGAGATATTGATGATGACTAACTTTCATGTTTAGGATGCTGGAAGTGTTGTTACCTCAGATGATAAACATAGGAACACAGGAAAAGATAGGAAATACAGCAGGACAAATCAAGTTTGTTTGCATGGTAGCTAGTACTTGTGGATAGACATTTAATGAGGATGACTAGCGGCAGTTGGTTGTACAAATCTAGAGCTCAAGAAAGGCAGAAGGAGAGGGCTATTGCTATTAACTTCTGTAAAGTTTCCTTGACTATAATCTCAATGGAAGCAAATCGCTTGGCCTTTTTCCACAGTACCATTTCAAAAACCAAATTAAACTCACTGCATTGAGTCAACTCTGACTCCTGGTGACTCTATAGGACAGAGTAGGACTGGCCCTGTGAGTTTCTGAGACTGTAACTCTGTATGGGAGCAGAAAGTCTCATCTTTCCCCTTCAGTACCACTAGGTGATTCAAACCAGCAGCCTTTTGGCTAGTAGGGCACAAACCTAGAGATTTATTAGAACAAAGATGATAACTAAGCCCTTCACAATTGAATTCACACAGGAAATAGATTTCAAGAATAAGAGGAGATTGAGGAAAAAAATGCAGAGAGACAAGAAGAAAGTCAAAGAGTGAAATCCAGGAATACAAGGGACAAAGTATTTTTTTTATAAAGGTCCCAAAATTTAACTCCATAGTATAAAGTTTGCCCTTTCAACCCTAAGGCCACTATTTTTCAAATCCTACAGAAAGAACAGTGAAACACACCCTGACAAACAGGACATGAACTTATCGAGAGAACTTTTAGTGGTGCAGTGAGACTGGAAACCAGATTACACAAGTTTAAGAAATGAATGAGAAGTGAGAACTTGGAAACTGTGATGAGCATTTTTGTTTAAAAAATGGGCAGGAAAAAATGATACAACTCAGATGAATTATGTAAAAAGAGTAATCTATATTGGCTCTTGCATCTGAAACATCCAAGAATATTTCTACTGTAGTCACTGCTGGATTCAGCAGCATGAATGATGTCACCAATATCCAGTTTCCCCTCCAATTTTCAGCTTCTCCTCTGTGTTTGCTCTCTGCTCCACTGGACTCTCCCCTTGTGTTGGCATCCAGCCTGAGGCAGCTTTGGCACTATGTACTACCAGATTCTGGGTCCTGAAAAAGAAAATCTACTTCTCAATAACAAACAACATTTTCCAAATGGAATCCGATTGGCTCTAACTGATCTGACCTCAGTCACTCATCCCCCTCTACAGCAACAAGTATCGTGCATGTAAATTGAGGTGATGGTTAAGTAAGGTTTAGGGCACAAGGACGAGAATGTTTCCTCTGAAGGAAATCAGTTACTGATTACCAGAAAAGGTAGAGAAAGAAAGAACAAAAAAGCTAGCTGCAAAAACAACACTCTTTCCTCACAGTAAGTGAGGGCTCCTGTGTAGGAAGTGTCACCGCAGAGGCAAGAAGAAAGTGCAGTCTATCGTTAGAGCGAGGTTGAGTTTTAGGAGCAGGAGAGCTTAAAGGAGAAGGCTGCCTGTGCCAGAAAGAGCAGGCTGATGGATAAATCTAGCTACAGAGGGAAAGAGGGGTTGATTGGGACCTGAGGAGAGTTGAGCTGGAGGAAGCACACCTCTTCCTGTGAGATCAGGCAGGAGGAGGTCAATTTGGGTACAGATATAAGTAATGTGTTGATGGACAGGCAGGAAGTTCAGGTGTTTATGTCTCTTTATCTTTGTTGTACCTGTCATGCAGGAGGAAGCCCGTGTACTCAATGAGGAGAAGGGATTAGCTGATGATTTTGATGAGAGGAAGGAGTGGTGTGGCTTCTGTGGGAGAACGAAAGGGTCTGGACATGTCGATAAATTGCTGAAGGACAGTATTAAATTATAAGGAACACAGCTCCAATTTAATTTGTCTTATAATATAAAGGTCATCAAGAGTCTCAGTGAATAAAACAGAACATTTGCCAATTTCTCAGAAAAGTTTCTTGTTGTTTTTTTCCCATTAATGTTTTAAAGCTTCCTATCAGCTCTTACCTTGGAAACTTGGAATAAAATTATGCAGAAATGTGGAGTTGCTTTTATTCATTCATTGGCCAGCATGGGGATTATAGAGAATTATTATGTCTAGTTTGCTGCTCTTTTCATTCTAACTAATTTGACTCTTTGAGGAACTGAGTATATTCTATGCAACAATGTGAGTTGACATTGTTTAGCATCTTTCATCTAGCCTATCAATCAGTTGCAGCTTGATGTCCTCATTTGGAGGCGCAAAGGAGATAAATAGCTCACTGAAGGTCAGATACACTCTCTGCTTCATCTTCCTGCTGACAAGACACATGGAGCTATGCTAAAGCCTTGGAGGTAGAGGAGCCACGTGGAGACCACTGCCAATGCTGAGATGCTTCCACTGCTACTGGATCCACAAGATTTTCCATCCACTGGCCTGTGATCTTCCTGCATTCAGTGTCATTTCATGTTTTGCGTGAACCTGAAGAGGAATTTATAGATTGAAATGAGACACATGGGCTAATATTGGACTTATGAACTTGATCTGGACTGGACTGGGATGTTTTCTTAATGTATAAAGCTTTTTCTTATACACATATGAGTATCTATGAATTTGTTTCTCTAGTCTACCTGGACTAATACATAATGGTACCAGGAGAGGGGTACTAGAGAAACAAATCATAGAGATGGATAGTGAATGTATGTTTGTCCTCTGTCTCATGTTAGTTTTTCTTCTTTGGCTAGCCAGAGGTCGGATATGGCCATGCAGTTTACTGGGGTTTTTTCTGGAATGAATGTGGGAATTTAAAGTTTTGATTCCTAGAAATTGTCTTTGATTAATCCTGTCTGAAATGGTGAAAATGATTGTGATAAATGTGAATCTTGAGCTCTGATGGCAAAATCACCTCTTGAACTTCTCTGCTGTGACTGTACTGCTTAGTGAAAATGGCTGACTGAGGTCAAAATGTCAGACAGCAGGTCCCACCCTGGCTTGAGGTAATGCAGCCAGAGGCCAAAAACCATATTTGTATCAATAGAATAGTTTAAATAAGGATTAAGATAAGATAGATAAGGATTGAACTTGATTGCTTTAGGAATTGAGTTTAGGATCTGACTCTACTAGGTTTATACTATTTTTTTCTGCCTTTTGTTATTGATATAATGATTGATAGAAATTATTATTGGGATGTATGAAAATAGAGAGTTTGTAAGCCATCTTGTCTTCATCCATTAAAATTGGATCATTAAATGAGTTTAGGACACACCTGCAAAGAAGGCTCTGAACAGAAAAGCCCCACCCAGTGTCTTGACTGCTCAGGACATTTGAAGGTCAAAAGACTTGCCTAGGGCACTGTTGGCAGATTGAAGAAGAAAAAAGGTAACTCTTTGGGTATTTGAATTGTGAACTAGTGATTTTTGTCAGAAGCTGGAAAAAAATCTGGAACCATGAAGAAAATGCCTCTCTAAGACTGAACATTAAAGAGAGCCTGTGGGCAGGCTAATATGCTTGCTAGGTTACCACCTGGATCCATTTGTTGAGTGGAAGTGGGAGAAGTGCAGCAATAAAGAGATGGGTTGAGTCTGGGCGTGGACCTGGTTTATAGGAGCAAGAGGAGAAGACAAAAGTGAGTTGGTTGGTCTGAAGTTTATAGAGCTGTGTGGAAGCTTAGCCTATAGCATGACCTAGCCCAAGAGCGCCGGGGTTGTTGAGAATTTGTGATGGGGCCATGGTCTGAAGACAAGGTGACCAATGAGCACCCTTGTGAGGCTAAGTGAGGCAGCCCGCATTGAGTTGACCAGCTGATCAGATGAAGAGATTTTTTGAGCCTGTGAACTGGTGCATATTGCTGCTGACTTTATGGATGGCCTGTCCTGATATGATTTTGCTTATGGATACAGACTTCTCAAGCTTCCAAATGGAAAGAAGATTATTCACATCAAAGAATATGACTGTCTCCTCAGAGCATTGGGTTGATGTAAACAGGCAACACTGAAATTGGATACTCAAAACAGGGCAGATAAAGGCATGAAGAAGCTGGCTTATAAACTTTCATAGGTGGGGGAATATATTCATAGGATTAAAGTGTAGGTGTTCACTTAACTGCAATGGTTAGGTATAGAATATTGTGTTGTTCACTTATAGAATATTATATTTAAATGAGGTTTGCGCATATATTGAATTGTATGCATTTTAGTATTATCCTGTTAGGTACAGATATGATATTATTATTATTTTTTTAAATTATATATGGCCAAAGGGTTGTATAAAAGTGACAAGTTGACAAGGGGTGGCCTATGGCAGTTACATAATCTTCTGTCAACTTGTGAAGGGGTGGAGTCTAGCCTGTCAATCACGTTGTAACTTGATGACCTCATTGAAGGTGCAAAGGAGATAAATAGCTCACCAGGGGCCATATATACTCTCTGCTTCATCTTCCTGCTGACAAGACACATGGAGCTATGCTAGAGCCCTGGAGTTGGAGGAGCCACATGGAGACCTCTGCCAACACTGAGATGTTTCCGCTGCTACTGGATCCACAAGACTTTCCAGCCACTGGCCTGTGATCTTCCTGCATTTGGTGTCACGTGAGTGACACCACGTGAGTCTGAAGAGGAATTTATATATTGGTATCAGACATATGGGCTAATATTGGACTTAGGAACTTGATCAGGACTGGGCTGGGATGTTTTCTAAATATACAATTACTCTTTATATAAAGCTCTTTCTTATGCACATATAAGTGTCTATGAATTTGTTTCTCTAGTCTACCCGGACTAACACCACACACCACACTGTCCCCACAAGAAAACTGTCAGATTATTTTCATATGTAAATTTATTATGAAAGGAGAAGCTTTTATCCATGTGCGCTTTTTAAACTCTACACTTTCAATGTTTATTTTGCTCTACAATGTGCCAGCTACTGTCTGGGCCAAGTTGATATTTTGTGTAATTGGATAGTCCTAAAGTTTCAGGGACATGGTGGAAAACTACAGTGACTATTTTCCAGTTCACCTAGTGTCTCTCCAATCAAAAAGGATGCCCCCTCATCCCTGACCTGAGCACCAAATTTTACAAAGCATCTGTGGTAGATGGTTTGGCTGCCACAAATTCCCCTGATCCCAGTAGGGCGTCATATGGTTTTGCCAGTCCTCTTATGCAGTGGTACATTCTACATCTCCACTCCTGCCTCCCCTGCACCTAGGCTATCCTTGTGACTTGCTATGCCTGATAAATAAAAACAGGGAAGAAGTTTTTAGAGCACCGAGGCCTTTCAATTTCTATCTTGAGCTTCCTGAAATGCTTCCCCGAGACTGCCATGGCCTGGAGAATTCCATGAGGAAAAACTACTTGGAGAAAGAGGCTCCGTTGAGACAGTTGGGTGTATGGATGTAGCACAACAAAAGAGCTCCAAGCACACTAGCAAAGGGACTGCTCAGATAACTTACAGAATAGTGAGTAGTAATTTCTTTTGGGTGGGTTTAAGGGATGATTGATAGATAACAACAGAAAAACTTCTGGGGGAGATTTGGGACTATTACTGCTCAGTATAAAGGAATCTCTTAATACATGGCATACAGAAAACAAGATGACATTTTTAGATTACTTCCACTTATCACTGGCTCCATCGATTTATTGGGCTTCTCTGGAAATCACTTTCAAAGGTGCAATCAAATACTGTGCTTTTGGAAACATTTCAGGTATGCTTTTTCTTTTTTTTTTTTTACAAATGAGAAAAATGTGCATGACTTAGGATTGTGCTTTTTGGCAATGAAAGGACTATTGGGAAAATGTCCATAATTTTTGAAGGGCCAAGTAATTCAGCCAATCACTATGCTTTTCCCCCTTCTGTGGTTTTAAGTTACCTTTTCTCTCCTTCCAGAGTGAAGAATCCAAATGGTGGTTGGTGGTTGGTTCTTTTTTTTCTTTTTATATAAATTTGAGCTCACTTAAGAATCATTTTATTTCACATTCCTTTAATGCAAAACAATGCTTAGAGAAATAATACTTTTCAAAACCAGAAGAAGAGAAAGCGAGTTTTTCAGGAAACCCTTTTCCCAGCAGCGCAGCAAAGGGCAGCCTTCCTGCTGGTCTGCGTTCAGTTGGGCAGATTGAATTGCCCGGGGCAGGCCCTCTCAAGTCAACTGTACTAAATGTGGGCCCCTGGGAATCTGTTTTCTGGGACCAAATGCTTTTCAAACATCTCATTTTATAATTTACTTGTATCTTGAGTCAATAGACTATGAATATATAAGAAATTAAACTATTAGTCTGAAGAAAAGCTGATATCAAATATCCAATTCCTGAAAGCCACCCAAATTAAGGTAATTTCTTGCACATTGAAATGTTACTACCATGCCTAACTCACCTCACCCCCACCCCCTGAGCCTTTTAGCTCTTAAAACTGTCTGGAAACCAAACCGTACTTTAAAATTTATTTTTATGAGGGAAAAATGAAAACACATTTCACTTTTCTTTATATGATATGGCGTTCCTTCCCAGGATTCCAGAGTCCATGAGAGGCCAGGAGTGGACTCCCCAACTTCTGCTTGGTCTCCTACATCATGAAGAGCCAACGGTCAAAATCCCTCCATTTGCTCACCTCAGCATTTCCCTTCAGAGTGATCCAAACGCCGCACGAAGGGCAGCTGTGCTCTTGTGAACCACCCTACTCCTCCCTCCTCCTTTGCTTCTGAACTCCATGTGAACTTCACTGTCTTTCCTTTAACTCTTTCAGAGCACGAATAGACCTGTTTCTCTCATCAAGCCATGGGGTGGGAGTAGGGGTGGTGGGTACTTGTCAGAATAAATTACAGTTCTTGGCAAGAAACTGTGTCTCTTACCCACTCAGGAACTAGAATATTGCCTTATAAAACCATGCAGCCCTTCTATTATAACTTAATTATAAGGCCAAAATAAGGACACTGTTTAACAGGCTCTTTTAAGGTATATACCTAAGATTTATATCTTGGAAAGTATCAAAAAGCAATAAATTTTCCCTAGCTGCCAGTGGGCTGGTTCTGATGACACCCATTTGGCAATACCATTTTCGGTCAGGAACTTCGATCTTGTGGTCCCCCGGGGAAGTCACACTGCACATTTTCTTAGTCTCCTTTCTCCTCCCCATAAATACAAGCCTCACACACCTCAGACCTAAGCCAGGCAATCGCAGTTCCCGTTCTTACAACACTGCACCATCAGGGTCCCAAGCGAGGAGTTGAGAATGATGAATCCCTGCTGTTGAAAGCACTGGAGGGGTTCTTCCGCTCTGTGGGGCGCTTCAGGTAGAGAGCAAGTGCTACACATCCACTTCCCAGCTTTTCTGATGTGATACATTCATAGACTCTGTCTCCCCTGACCTCCGCGTTACTTCACTCATCACCCCAACACCAGTCTCTTAAGTGAATTGAAACTCACATTCTGTTTTCCATCCTTCCTCCATCTTTAAAGCCAACAATGTCCAGTCAGACCTCCCTCCCTCTGCATCACTGACACTTCTGCTGCCCTCTTTTACTTTTAAGAGACCTGTGATTTCGTTGAGCCCACCTGGATAAACGAGAACGAGCTCCCTGCTCTAAGATTAAATGATTAGGAAACTTAAACCCTGTGGGGACTTCAATCCTAATACGCCACCTGATTTAACATATTCCCAGGTTCTGGGGTTTAGGATGTGGACAACTTTCAGGAGACCATTATCCAGCCGAGGTATACAATGACAGAAAATATTTATTAACAATAGAAAAGTATTTGGCACCAGGGAATTTTGACAAGAGACAGCAGGGCTTCAGGATCATTGGAAATTTATGGGCAGAGAGTAGAAATCTGACAGGCACAAGGCAGAGCTTCAGGCTTAGAGGAACTCACATCCCGGGCACGCAACGGAGAAGGGGATTCAGGTTCCAAAGTGTTTGACCACAGAGTTGGAGCCACATCAAGAACAAGGTTGATGATGCTGAACTCCTTGTGTGCTCAGTAGGAATGATGTAAATGTCTGCTTGGGGAAAGTTGGACTCAGGGCCTGCAGAGAAACTGAACTGAAGTGCAGGTCCATTCGGGAGCAGAGAGCCATGAAGGATGCGACAGAGACACAATAGCAGCTTGTAGAAAGTTACACTGGCTGATAGGGCTGATTGGAGGATGAGAACATTCCTAAACACCTCTCTTTGTTCTCATCTTCCTTAATTATGCCATCCAAATGTCACTTTGTCTCGTTTGTCTCTTTTAAAGTCTTAGTGGGTCCAAAGATTATGAGAGCATATCGCATGTTGAAACTAAAAACCGAGCCGAGCTAGCAGCCTCGTGGGAAGGACAGCCAAAGCCTGTTGAGGAGGAGCGATGACTGAGGCGTGGGGAGCAGGTTGCTGCTGGGGGCTTTTATGCCGCGTGTCACATTCTCAGCCTCGGAATTCCCAGCCGACTGGGCGGACCAAAAGGAGCTCCTAGAAGCCCCACCAAGTCACAGCCAGCGATGATGATGGTCCAAGAATGTCCAAGGAGAGACAAAGTCAACAGAGCTCCCATCTAAAAATAATTCCACTGCATTCCCATGTCTAATATCATCCCTATCTTTGAAAATGAAAGGCGAGGAGAAAAGAGGAAGGAGCTGAGAGTTTGATGAAAGATGAGAAGGGAGAAAAAGAATGTGTAAGAAATTATCACTGGCCACTTTTCCTTCTTTTATTGGTACTCCCTTTGATATTTGACAAAGAAAGAAAAATCATACACAAAGACTGTCGACTTCCATCATAAATATAACTTTCTACACTGTATAGGCCCCTTGGTGGCTTTCCAGGTCATTAACTGGGACAGCTGCTTACAATGAGTTGCATACCCCAAATAGAACTCCATCTTCATCTGAAGGCAATAATGACTCAAATGACAAACATTTGTGTGGCATCATACCCCACTCTTTACTCTCACTTCGGGAGCCCTGGGAGCACAGCAGGGTTTGGCTGAAAGGTCAGCAGTTCAAACCCACTGGCTGATTCTCAGTGGAAAGATGCCACAGGCTGCTTTCCTAAAGATTTACAGCCTTGGGGACTCTCTTTGTCCCTCTGCGTCAGGATTTGACTCCAGGCTTCTCCAGCGACAGCCGGGTGAAGAGCAGCAGGGCTTAACTGCAGCCCAGAGCTTCACTTCTAAAAATGAGTCTACTCGTTTTTAGAGCTCAAACGACAGCTCGACAGTCTAGTTTGACATGGTGACTTCACGAAAGCCCTTTCCTGTCGCTCCTACTTCTCAGTCAGAAAGTGGGACAATTTTAACACTACTTACTTATTTACACCTTTGAGGACTACTAACTACCATCAAAATGTTAGTGTGTTCTATTTTGAGATTATAACAATATAATAATGTTGGATGAAAAATATAATTTTTGGCACTTCTGAAGAATTTGTACCTATAACCTTAATTTTATGTCTTAATTAGACCTCTAATCTTTATTACTATGAAACCTAAGCTTTTTCTTTTTCATGATGTAAAATGAAAGTCAGTTTCCTAGTTTAATGAGCAATTTTCGGACAGATTCTAACTGAAAGGGAATAAGGTTGTCAGAGTTATTTTTCCGGGTGAACACAGGATTAAGATCTAATCTATTTGTAAGCAGTGGAAAGAATAAGAAATATTACACGGTACTTTTGAGAAACCCATGTGGTATATGTTACAGTGGGGGGGGGCAGTATAATATCATGGCAAAGAAAAACAACTTGATTTTGAAAATTTAAATAGAAAGCATTTGAATTCTGCCTTTATAGCTTATTACAAAGCAACTTTACCTCTGTGTTTTCATTTCCTCATCAGCACAATAGAAAAATGATTCTCAGCTCTAAGAATTTTTACAGAACTGAAATAAGATACTTTTTAAAAAAATGTCTGGCACCAAAATAAGGCATCTATAAATGTTAGTTCTCCTTTGAACCAGTTGCTATTGGCTGCCGCCAATCCCACGTGTGTCAGGAAAGAACCACATTCCCTCAGACATTTGATGGCTGATTTTCTTTGGGAAGTAATCACGAGACCTTTCTTCTGAAGTGTCTGTGAGTAGCCTTGAACTTTCCAACCTCTTGGTTAGTAGAAAAACCTGTTACCACTTGCACCATCTGAGAACCAACCCCACTTCCCTATCTTAAGTTTTCTGGAATTAGGCTTCCCAGCCTGGGCTTGCTCTTGCAGAAAAAGATGCTCCTGTAAAGATTTACAATCCCACCTCCACTCCCCAACCTCAAAAGCAGTTCTACTCTGTCCATCAGGGTCTCTGTGAGTTGGAATTGACTTGATGGCAGAGAGAGAGAGAGAGAGAGAGAGAGAGCGAGCATGAGGTTTACACAGGAATGACTGGAGAGCAGACACATGTCACAGGTGGGATATTTCTATAAGAATTTTACAGATGGGCAAAATGAAGCCCAATAATTTAAGCTTCTTGAAACCCCTAATGGCCCGAAACAAGAATCGATGGTTTTAAAGAGCTCTGCCTAATCCTCATCTGAAACCCAGCAAGAATGCCAGGGAGCCCAGTGCTCTAAGGTAACCTAGCTAAAATCGCAGTTGCTCCCCTGCTCTTCTCAAAGCGGAGTCATTTGGTGGACAATGACACACTCTTACTGACCAGCGGCGTCCACTGTAATGTTTCTCAATGGCAGCTTGTCTGCCTTAGTCCATCCAGGCCCCTCCATTCACAGCCTGGTGAAAAAAAGCAGAGCCAGACTAGAGCCCCGATCTTCAGACCCCCACCTCTGCACTGCCACTTCCAGGAATGCATTTCTGAAAATCTGTTTGTTTGTTTGTTTTACATTCCCATGACCAAGAAGCCAAGGTTAAGATTGTGTTCTCTTCCCTGAGAACTTCCATCCCAATAGGCCCAGCATTTGAGAGCACTTACATGTTCTCCGTATGCACTGCCCAGGGTCGTGGCCACAGCAGTCGATAAACAGAGCGTTGTGTCTCCTGAAGGTGGTCACAGGAAGCTAGTTAATGTGGCCCTTGAATGTAACATTCTGGGAGATTTCTGAGAAGGCACATTTGCCTGGAGATTGGTTCTGTGCCCTTGGATTTGGGGCTAGGTATTCGCTCCTATGAAGCTTAGCTTTCTCATCGTCACAGTGTGCTGGTTGCTGTCCTCTAAAAGATACGATTCATAGCGTACACACTAATGCCACAGATGTTTGTTTCCCAAATGGCATTCCACTATAATATGTAGAACAAAAGCTCTCATAAATACCAGAGAGGGAAAAAGCACAATTTTATGTAAAAAGCAGCTCCTAATGGAGTGAGAGGGTCCCCGGCTGGTGCAAATGATGGACATGCTCATGTGCTGTCCCCAAATGGGGGGGCTGGGGGAACTTAAACTCCACCCACAGGTATCTTGGAAGAAAGGCCTGGTGACTCACTGCTGAAAACCCTACAGTGCATGTGCAGTTCTACTCTGACACACAGCGGTCACCCTACGCGGTCACCGTGAGTCAGAGTCAACCTGATGACAACTGATAAGGGAGGAGGAGATGGAGCAGTTTGTGGGCTGGCTGATGAGCCCCTAAATTCCTCCCCTGGCAGGAACTAGGCCTTTGCAGGACCCGGAAGGTCAGTTCTGAGGTCAGGGTTGTTAATACTGCCGGGCTGCATCCTCACGTAGCAATCCCTGCCCAACTCCAGTCAGTGCCCCAGAAGGTGTAGAGCAAAACTTCCAGAGTCCCTGGGTCAAACATGACTCGTAGACCGAGCCACACACCCAGCAGCCACATTTGGAATTTACAACTATCAGATGATATTTGATTGCTAATGAGTAGAACCCCTGGTTTTGAAGAATGGGATGCAGTTTTATCTTCCCAGCAGAAGTATTTGTATGTCTGATTTAACTGAAATGTCGCACAGGGGTTCTCTATGTGTTTGTTTGAATATGTTTCCTTGCCACATCTAGCATTTTAAACTGCCCACTCCTTCCTGGCATTACTGAAGCTTAAGAGTAGATTGAAAGTTATAGCAAAAGTTAACAGTTTGGAAATGTGGTTAGTGGTGTGGTGTAACTGCTTTCAGCTGAAGTGTTAAAATTGCCAGTAAATCAGAAATAAAAGAGAAGTCAGAGCTTTTGCCCAAAGCCCAAAGCAGAATTTCACCAAGATGAATAGTTTGGAGCGTTTAGACGGCCGTTAAGCCTTTTCCTTTACACCTGCTTTTAAGCTCCTTTGAGATCATTCACTGGACTCACAGATGTTTATACCTTGATGAGTCAAGCAATGTTCAGTTTGGAATCAAATGTTAAATCTCCTCCAGCTCAGAAACTTTCTGAATTTTACTTTGTCCACTCTCTAGTTGGGCATGCAACTCTAAGATCTTGAGATACCAGTGACACAGCTTTCAGCACGCGGCTCAGCAGCATGTACGCAGCACAGAGTGACAAACCAGCCCTTCAAAGGAGTGATCTGCTGCATTAGAGGGAGGTTGGAGGTTGGCAGCTGCAGGAGTGGAGGGATCGGTCCCTTCATCTTCAGAGATGATGAGGGAAGTGGGGTCAGCTCCTTGATTAGCCTACCCTGACACTGAACTTATGACTTATAACCTAAGTCTCAAAGAGTTCTCAATGTACTAAATCTAACTACCCCAAATAACCCATTCACAAGTTTTCATGTAAACACAAGGTCACTGTTCTGTCTAGCTGAGCTTGGAAACTGCGAACATGTGAACTCAAGTTGTTTAAAGTCAAGTGCAGCAGTCAGTCCTAATACTCCTTAGTTTATGTTGCTTGGAATCATGCTAGTGTCCTTAAATCGCAGCATCCCAAATATTACTAGCATCCGATGCACTCGTGACTAATCCAGTGGAACATGTAAGGAAGCCCAATATTTTTTATTGTTTTGATTCCCCTCATCATCACTAAAGATGAAGGGACCGATCCCTCCACTCCTCAAACCTCCAACCTCCGACCTCCCTCTAATGCAGGAGATCACTCCTTCTTTGAATGGCTGGTTTGTCACTCTGTGCTGCGTACATGCTGCTGAGCTGCTGGAAGCTGTGTCACTGGTATTTCAAATACCTGCATGGTCCCTCATGGTGGACAGGTTTCAACTGAGCTTCTAGACAAAGACGGACTAGGAAGAAAGGTACAATCTACTTTCAAAAACTAGCTGGTGAAAACTTTATGGATCCCAACAAAATATTTTCTAATGTAATATGTTAGTCTGGGTAGACTAGAGAAACAAATTCATAGGCACTCATATGTGTATAGCAAAGGGGTTTAAATACAAGAGCAATTGAATATTCAGGAAACATCCCAGCCCAGTCCAGATCAAGTCCATAAGTCCAATATTAGCCCATATGTCGGATACCAATCTATAAAGTCCTCCTCAGACTCATGAAATACATGCAATGACGCTGAATGCAGGAAGATCACAAGCTAGTGGGTGGGAAGTCTTGTGGATCCAGTGGCATTGTAAGCATCTCAGCGCGGGCAGGGGTCTCCATGTGGCTCTTCCAGTTCTCTGGACATGGGGTCTATCAGTCTAGTGCCATGTGCCTTGTCAGTAGAGTGTCTCTCAGGGAGTGCGCCGATAAGAGTCTCCTACCTCCAAGGAGGAAATACAGGAGTTCCCAGAATCCTCAGCAGAAAGCCATGCCCACACAGAGGCTTTATGGTCTGTGATCCAATTGACAGACTAGACTCCACCCCTTCACTATTAATCCTCTCAAGTCCAAATTAACACCAGATTGTGTAACTACCACATGTAATGCTGGTAGATGTGTCCCCTAGGTTGGAAGGCACTTCACCATGACTACAGGATCATCTCAAAATGAAGATGATACACAACCAGGCAATGTTATGTTATGTTTACAAAACATTGGCATGAGTTGGCACTAACTCCACAGCAACTAACAACACTTTTGAGAAAGAAAAGGATTTGTCTTTGTCTTTTTCAGTCCTGAGCCACACAGACAGCTATATTGGAAAAGATGCAAGAAAGGCTTTCTGTGAGATAATGAACTATAGGTAAAGAGGAAATGATATGGAAATTTCTCTTTCAGAGACACAACAACCTGAGTTCCACTGGCACGGGTTTGAATTGGTAGGTAATGGGATTGCCAAATGGGTACTTTCCATACCCCTTGGTTTCTCTAACTTTTGCAGGGGCCAATTTGAGTCATAGCTGTACCTAGTATCCATTTGGCTATTTGTTTTTAAACCATGGATTTTTTAAAAGATCCCTTCAACACGTTTTCTTTTTTAAGTGAGGCAGAAAACTATAGAGGAAGAAGACAGCAAAAACTTATAATTTTTGAACTGCCCCTAGGTTCTTTGGTATGTTCCGG
>NW_022111324.1:42251721-42259950 GCF_000313985.2 Echinops telfairi | reverse complement strand
GAGGCTTCAGGAAAAGTCTGTTCAGTGTGGTGTCATACTGGAAGTACATATTTCACATTAAAAAAAGACAACCCACTGCATTTTAACAATTCTCTGTTCCTTAGAGATTTCCCCCAGCCTCTTCCCTTCCTTCTGCCTTCTGCCACTGTTCACCCCCACTGCCAAGATTCCTCCTATTTGTCCAAACCAGGGACCCATACAGATATGAAGCTCTGACCTCCTTTCGGAGCCTCCTGTCTGTATCTTCACATGGATTATTTCTTCAAAACAAAAAATCGCCGTGGAGACAACTCATATCAGCCCCAGGTGTGTCAGGGGAAACTGTACTCCAAAGGGTTTTCAGTGCCTGATTTTTTTTCAGAAGAGGATCACCAGGCCTTTCTACCGAGATTTCTCTGGGTGGACTCGATGCTCCAACCTTTGACTTAGCAGCCCAGTATTTTGCCATTTGCCTTTCTCAGAGCCTCCTAAATAATCTATAGGTACTTTAAATGTAGTAATCCACTTTTAGGAGACTGTGCTAACCTGGGAGAAGATGTCTTACAGGGCTCACCTTAACCCTCAGTCAGCTCTGGCGTTGGGTGGTAAATTTAGAGGTTTCTTTTGGAGAGCATAGAAATGTCTAGTTGGAGCAGCAGTGGGTCCCTCCCCCCTTCCCATGGGGTATGTAATAAAAACCCCTTTCTGTGCCATTCTAGAATGACTAATAGCTCATTTTCTTTTTATACTGTTTATTTATAGAAGTAAATAAATTGATACATATAAACTTAATCTTAACACACCTCTACAAGGTAAATATGGTACTATTATTATTATCCCTACTCTTATCGATGAGGGAGCTAAGACACAGAAGAAGTAAATTACTTGCTCAATAACCCACGGCAAAGAGCCTAGAGTCCTAGGTTGTAGCCAGGCTTTCAATCACTACTGTGTACAAGGAGGCTTCTGAGGCCACTTGTTATCCAGTGGACCCTAATTCGTGGCAAGGAAGTAAGTGTCAGAGTAGAACTGTGCTCCCAACATGGGGTTTGCAAGGGTCAGTGTCTCGGAAATCGATCTAGGCCTTCTTCTAAGGCACTTCGGTTAGCAGCTGAGCACATTAACCATTTGTCAGCAGGAAGTGTGGAGGCAAAGGCAGAGATTAATTGCTGAGGTCCAGGAGCGAGAAAATGAAGTGACAGGTAACAATGGGGTGATAGCACTCTCGGCTTCCTATAAGGACAAGCTCCTGTCATCGTTCTGCGGTCCTGTCAACATTTAATCTCGTGGTTTGCGCTGAATAGGAACTCAACAAATCTTGGTTGAATTGCATAATAACACAGTAAAAAAATCTTAATTTATATGTGTAACTGATGATTTGACAGAAAGTCATTCTGAATTGCATGTGATAAGGAACAGCAGTAAACCTAATTTGCCTTTTCCTAATTAATCAGCCTTGTTTGATTTTATTCAAATTAAGAGATAACAGGGTGTTGTGACATGTTCTTCCATAATCAACAATTAACTGATAAATTACAGGCACAGAAATTAGACCTGCCATACCCTTTCAACTCAAATAATATAATTTCCATGGTCAGTAAAAATTAATGATTTGTCTTAACTCAAAGATTAAAAGCTAGCTTGCATCATGTTACCTTCTATTCTGAGTTTTCATTCTCTAGGACCACCAGCAATTTTGATTTACTGTCACACAGCATATGTTTTGTTTTCATGACATTAACAAGACTATGTCATTAATCAGTCTCTTGATCTTCCTAAATCTGAAAATTCATTCCAAAAGAGTTTCATAGAAATACTTAATTATTGAAAGTTGTGGTTCCATTACTATATAAGAACTGAACAATAGTCGAACGGATCACTGAAGACAAATGGGTGCATAAGCAAATGTGGTGAAGAAAGCTGATGGTGCCCGGCTATCAAAAAGTATAGCGTCTGGGGTCTTAAAGGCTTGAAGGTAATCAAGCGGCCATCAAGCTCAGAAGCAACAAAGCCCACATGGAAGAAGCACACCAGCCTATGCAACCATGAGGTGTCGAAGGGATCAGGTGTAAGGCATCATCAGAACAAAAAATCTTACCATAGTGAATGATGGGGGGAGTGTGGAGTGGAGATCCAAAGCCCATTATTAGGCCACTGGAGATCCCCTTGCAGAGGGGTCTCGGGGAGGAGATGAGCCAGTCAGGGTGCGATGTAACAATGATGAGAAATACAACCTTCCTCTAGTTCCTAAAGGTTTCCTCCCCGCTCCCACTACCATGACTCGAATTCTATCTTGCAAGACTGGCTAGACCAGAAGAGGTACACTGGTACAGATAGGAACTGAAAATACAGGGAATCCAGGATGGATGAGCCCTATAGGACCAGTGGTGTGAGTGGCAAAACAGGGAGGGTGGAGGGAGAGTGGGTAGGAAAGAGGGAACCAATTGCATGGAACTGTGTGTGGCCTCCTCCCTGGGGGACAGACAACTGAAAAGTGGATGAAGGGAGAAGTCGGACAGGGCAAGATATGACAAAATACCCATTTGTAAACTATCAAGGGCTCATGCGGGAGGGGGGAGCGGGGAGGGAGGGGAAAAATGAGGACCTAATGTCGGGGGTTTAAATGGAGAGAAAATGTTTTGAGAAACGATGTACAAATGCGCTTTACACAATTGATGTGTGTATGGATTGGGATAACAGTTGTATGAGCCCCTAATAAAATGTTAAAAAAAAAAAAAAAGTACAGCTCTTTATACTATTGGAATAAACACCAAATTCAAAAAAAAAAAAAAAAAGTAAAGCAAAACAAAAGAACAACAACAAAAAAAAAGAACTGAACAATGCATGCTGTTCTTGTGGGGATTCATTATGGAATCCAGCTAGAAAAGACATCCTTCCTAAGGCAAATAACTACACATGCTAATGTGGACCATCTAGAATGGGTACTGAAATAAGAGGGCATGTGAAAAAGAGTAACTTAGCAGGGGGTGGGAATGGTGTCAGTATCTCAAAGTAAAATGATTCTAAAAACATCGTTATTGGTCAAACTGATATGTATACAGCATCTACTTCCAGGAAGCGATATGTCCTTTTTGGTTTATCTTTTAGGACCCTGAACAGAACGTCTCTTCCAACCTGTTGGAACAGACTAATTGACATTGGGTTCTGGTTTATCCATGTGGGTCAATCCAGGATTGGGGAGGACAGTGCAGCCACATTGGCTCTAGAGCCCAACAGTGCTGAGTTTAAATCCATGCTCCAGATTCCACTGCCATCTAGCTCTGTGACCTGGGGCCAGTGATCTATCCTCTCTGACCCAGTGTTCTTATCTGTGTAATGGTTGTACTACTTACTTTATGAAGGTGGTTAGGGAAAGGCTTACACGAGGTGTTTTCTTCTCCCCAAATCTTGAGTGATATAAAGAGTTGGTATTTCTAGGTATACAAACCCCAAACTCACGAAGGAAAATATATATACATTATTTTTGCATAAACAAGTGGAAACCATAACTTGAAAGAGAAAAGAGAATAACCAGATAAGCATAAAACAGGATAAAAATAAACTGTTTAGGCATGGCATGCTGATGGTTCGTAAGCATAAGGACAACCTGCACCACTCTTCTCAGATCTCACCCAATACCTGCAATCCCGGGAGACAGCCCTTTTCCCTTGTGAATCACAGAAGCAAACAAACTCTGATGTCTCCCTGGGTTTTAAAGAAACCGGCGTAGCGGGCACTTTCAGGCCGATTCCAAGCCCATCAAAGTTACCCATGCAGATGGTTTGACGCAGCGCTCCCACGAGTGGCAGTCTACTTTCTCCGTGCTGCCACCATCGGCAGTACGGGGTTATAGATGACAACAAAAAATAAAACTGAAAAATCCAGCAGCCATCTAAGAATTGATCAAAAGGAGCCTGACTCGAGGGCATGAAGGTAAGAGACACAGACTTTCAAAAGAATTAGATTTTTAAAAGCATATTTATGATGGCAACCCCCTCAAACCTATGTGAATATGACATCTTGACAATACAATTCACTGCCATTAAGTTGATTCTGACTCATAAGGACCCACTCAAAGTGGTTTCTAAAACAGTAAATCTTCATTTCATGGGAGCTACCTAACAACGTGGGCTGAATCTGGCCTGTTTCTTGCGTTTTGTGAAAATAAAGTTTTATTGGGACGCAACCTTGTCAAACTGTTTACACATTATGCCTTTGTGCAATAACAGAGTTGTGCATTTGCCACAGAACCACGTGGCAACAGAGCCTAAAATATTTACTGTCTGGCCCTTAATAAGAAAAAACTTGGCCAACCCCTGATGTATGAGGTGCTTCTAAAAGTTCATGTCAAAATGCAATGAAAACATCATGGAATTTTCCCATAATCCTTTTGAAGTCCTCTTGTATAGGAAAAGTGTACGAAGTGTTGTCTTTTAGTTTATAAGAAACCTTTCCACGGAATTCTCTTAGTTTCTAATCATGCTTAGTGATGTTGGATTTTCTTGGTATTAAATCATTTCATGTGCCAAAAATTGTTCATATGGTCTCTCCTTGCCTTTATTTAGAATTATACTCCTTCGCTGTTCCAACTGTACTGAATAAAACCTTCAGAGAAACTATCAAATGATGCTGGTGGTACTTGTTGTGAGTTGCTTCAAGTCAGCTCCGACTCCTAGCAGCTTCATGGATTAGAGAGTCAAAGGTTTGCCTGGCACTAGCCCAATCCAGGATCATCGTAGCTTGGAGTTCATGGTTGGGGCTACTGTGTTCATTCCCTTACTGAGACTTTCCCTTCTTTTTGTTGACCCTCTACTTGGCCAAACAGAATGCCCTTTATGAGTCACTGCTTGTTGTTGTTGTTGTTGTTATTGTCATTAGGTGCCATTGAGTGGGTTCCAACCCATGGTGACCTGATGCACCACAGAATGGAACCCTGCCCGTTCCCGCGTCCTCCTCAGAATGGTACTTATGCTTGAGCCCTTCTCTGTTTTATTGAAGCTTGTGACCCTGAATTTGAGTTTGAGATAAGTATTATCTTGGTAAGGAAGTATCAATTCTTATTTTACTAGAATCTTGTATTAATCAGTCATAACCAATAACGTTAATCAAAAGACTTTTGAGCATTTGTGATCTTGTTTTTTAATGCTAGTCAATGACAAAGCAGGTTTACAGAAGTCCTAAGAGAGGACCCACCCATATCTCCCTTCAAGTCAAGCCTTGCTGCCCAGCTCTGGGAAATAAGGTCATGACACCGCTGCCTGCTGTCAGTGCAGACACTGCCTTCCCTAAGGTCATGCCCCTCCCAGAGGTCTCCAGGGCTCGGTTACTGGAAGAATGGCTGTGCAGTTGGAATTCTCCCTCTGCCCAATCTGGCTTCTTCCTATCACAGGTGTTGATCCCTAATAAATAACTGGCATCCCAGCTCCATCTCACCAGCGGTAGCCAAAGAACTCAGCTAACTACCTTTCATATGAAATCATGAAACTAAGATGGAATAATTCAACCGGTCTGGAAGCTGTTTCAGTTAGAAAAAAAAAAAAGTGGAGGGACTACACGTGGATTAAACCTCTAGGAAATCCTGTCTGACAGTGGACCAGGGATGTGACGAGTCTTGTTAGCATGGAGAACGCATTGGAAAGTGGATTGTTGTAGATGCAGTTAGGTTAAAATTTTGCATCCTGTCATTTGATCTTCCTTATGATCCATTTAAGTGTATTCTAGGTTTCAATATTTTCTGTTTTCTTTTCTATTGAGGTTTTTATCTGGGTTAGCTTATTATTCTTATTAGCATTTTGTTGTTTATTTTAAAATATTTTTCTGTTTACTTGGGGGGTACATGGCAGGGGAGGTTGCAAGAAAGTAGGGAGCTTAACAATGAATAAAATGTTCTAAAACTGATTGTGGTGATGACTGTACAACTATTCTTGATATGGGTGAACTATTAAATTGTATATGTGAATTATATGCTAATGAAACTCTTGGGAAAAAATAGAGAACTGAATCTGAAGTTCTTATGTTGGCCTATCTTGCCTCAGGCTTTCTCTTTGATTTATCACTTGATTCTGTTGCCCTTGTTCAGTCAACTCCAGGCACACGGACTCTCATGGTTCTACAAGTTGCCGTGCATGGTCCTGGCCAAGGACCACTGAACGCACTCTTCCCTCTGGCAGGGACAATCTTACTCCACACGTTCCTTGGGTGCATGTCTTTGTTTTGTCAAGGTCATTGTTCAAATGTCGCCTCAGAAGAGGCTCTTCCTGGCCATTGGGTTTCAAATGACATACTCTCTCTTTCCATCTCACCCCAGGCCACCCTTCTTCTTCTTTTTAAGTCATTTTATTGGGGGCTCATACAGCTCTTATCACAATACAAGCATACATCCATTGTGTCAAGCACATTTATACACTTGTTGCCATCATCATTTTCTGTCTACCTGAGCCCTTGACATCAGCTCCTCATTTGTCCCCCTCCTTCCCCCAACTTCCCTCCTCATGAATCCTTGATAATTTATAAATTGTTATGATTCTTTTTCATGTCTTACCTAGCTACTATCTCCTGTCACCCACTTTTCTGTTGTCCGTCCTCCAGGGAGGGGGTTATATGTAGATCATTGTAATCGGTTCCCCCCTTGCTCCCTACCACCTTCCCCTTCCTCTCCTGGTATTGCTGCTCTTCTTGTTGGTCCGAGGGGTTTATCTGTCCTAGATTCCCTGTGTTTCCAGCTCTTTTCTGTACCAGTGTACATCTCTGGTCTAGCCAGATTTGTAAGGTAGAATTGGGATCACGATGCGGGGGGGCGGGGGGCAAGCATTAAAGAACTAGAGGGAAGTTGTATGTTTCATTGGTGCTATACTGCACCCTGACTGGCTCCTCTCTTCCTTGCAGGTCACCCTTCTTAATCCCTTTATCCTATTTGCTGTTCTTGGCAGCATATCACAACCTGATGTGTATGGGTGTTTTCATTGATCTCTGTGTCTCTTCCCTGCTTTAATCAGAGTGAGGCTTTGTCTATTTTCTTCACTAGAACAGTGCCTGCCACAGAGTAGGTGTTCAATATATATTTTTGATAGAACAGGTAATTACCTAAAAATAAAACTATCTTATACTACAGGAACTATACATGTTAAGCAAATTTCTCTAAAGATTGAGCAGAAAATGAACGCTGTAGTAAGTAATTAAAAGGATATTTATGAAGATTTCTAATTGCAAAAGAAAAGTTTGAGAAAATATGTAATTTAAAAAACAATGATTTTATGTTTAAAAGAAGAGCAAGAAACTGATGCACTTTGTAGAAGGTAGTGCCTATCAAGACAACAAAGTCATTTTATATTCTGATAATTCTGATTTTATTTTATACAAGGTTTTTTTCTTACCAAAGTTATATGCATTTTTTCATGAATTGAAAAATAGTTTTGTTGACATATACTTCACATATTTTGCAATTTCATCATTCAATCATATTAAGATTTGTGCAGTCGCCACCACAATCAATTTCAGAACATTTCCATCTTGTACTCATGTTGTTAGCTCCCCATTTCCCCCATCCTCTCCTGCCATGTCCCTCAGTAATTGTATTAGGCTGGGTTTTCTAGAGAAACAAAGTCAAGGACACTCATATACGTGTAAGAGAGAGCTTTATATCAAGAAGCAATTGTGCATCAATAAAACTACCCAGCCCAATCCCACTGAAGTCCATCAGTCCAATACTAGTCCTTAAGTCCTGCTTCAGACTCTAGAAACCACATGCAATGACGCAGAATACAGGAGCATCACCGGCCGGGGGAGCAAAGTCTTGTGGATCCAATGGTGTGGACACATCCCTCGGGCTCCCACTGGGCTCAGTGTGACTCACCAACAGAAAGGTGACAGGAGAGAGAGAGGCTCACTTCCAGACACCCATTTATGGTGGCACCTCCAAAAGAGGTCATCAAGCTGCAAACTGAATGACAGGCTAAGCCCTCCCCAGGTCTTCCTTAGGGTGCATGTTGGCACACACACAAAAGAACTATCACAGTAACTATCAATCCAGTAACTGTCTCTATAGATCTATCTATCCTAGATTTCATATTACAGAAAATCATACAAAGCACAAATAGGGAGCAAACGAAGCCAAAACTGACAATGAAAAGACAAAACATACAAAAACCTTTATCGAAAAGAAAATGTTTAAAACTGAAGCAACTTTAAAATGGGTCAAAAGCAAGATCAGAATGATAAGATACCACATTTTAAACTAACTACATCTGTATA
>NW_022111324.1:42233613-42249172 GCF_000313985.2 Echinops telfairi | reverse complement strand
AAAACTTCAATTGCAAGAAAGCACGCAAACATGTCAATTGTAGTTATCGATCAATGGGTGGAGAGACTGCAGACGCTGTTCAGGCTTCGTTAATCTTTCTTAATCAAGCTTTCCACAATGAGCATACTTTTTTTTTCCTCATTTGGAAAAGTAGTCCACTCTTTAGAAATATATCTATTAATTTTCTAAGGATACCGAATTTAACCATGCATAATAGAAAATGACTGTGGAACCTTATTAATGGGAATCACCTTTGATAAAGTTTAAAAAAAGAAAAGATGCTTAGAAAGGCAATAGCCAAGTTGTAACATATAAATTAACATTTGGTAAAAAGTTTAGAATTTGATATTTATACATTGTAAAACTAGAAGCATTTAGTACCCACTGAAATAACTTATAAAAACAATCATATCTAATTCTGTTTCATATTTACATAAATTTGCAATTTTCCAAACAAAAGCTTACTCTTATTCCAAGTATCTTCTATAAAATAAAATATGTTTTGATAGATTAAAAAAAAGATAAATGAGTTTGTCATTAATCCAATACAAAACTTTAATCTCTTTTCAATAAAGAAATATAATGAACAGAATAGAACTTTAGCAGCAGTGTCAGCCCAGCCTCCTAAGAGTGAGTTCTCAGGTAACCAGTTGTGGAATAGTACCTTGGAGAGGTGCTTCTCTCCTGAGCGCTCTGGTGTTTTCCTTCTACAGATTGGTCAAAACAGGCCAAGTCCACTTCTTCAGAAGCACTTATGGTTCAAGGTTAAAGAAAATTACACAATAGAAACAAATGAACTGTGCATAGACACAGACTTAGTATTGTTCCATTAGGAAAACCTGGTGTTTATTAAAGGCCTACACCCTCCCAAAGAGTCCTGGTGAGGTAAGCATTGGGTTGCTAACCACGAGATCTGCAATTGAAAGCACCAGGTGTTCCTCGGAGAAAGATGAGTTTGTCTGTGCCGCCCCCCCCCCACACACACACACACCAAAATTTGCAGCCTCAAAGTCCCGATGGAGCAGTTCTATTCTGCCATAGAGCGTCCCATCACACACAGCTGTCGTGATACCACACCCAGGTCCTCTTTGCCTGGCTCCTCTCGGAAATCAGCTTTGCCTTCTGTTTCCAGGCCCTAACACAGCAGTTCCATTAACCAGGGCTTCAATATGGACCGGTCCCTCTGATCCAAGTCCCTGCTGAGAATGTGCATTTCCATCCCTGAGACACTGAATCAGACCCACCAAGTTAGCAAGATCCCCAGGTGATTCTTAAAGAAGTTATGGGGATCTTGTTAACACGGTGGGTCTGATTCAGTGTCTTGGCAGTGGAAATGCACATTCTTAGGAGGTGCTGGGCCAGATGTCAATTCAACACTTTGCCAGAAACTCAAGCAAAGGAGCCGAGTTCAACCTATTTGCCTAGTCACCCTTCTGTTAACACCTGGGCAGGTTAATTGTATTACCTAGGTTTATTCCCCTCCACTACAAATTAAGACGAAAGGAGAACTCAAATATTTCAATGCCTTTTCCCACATTATCTTCATTATCTCCTGAGAATGTCAAAGGACTGACTAAAAAATTCTCTCCATGATGATTGGGGCAAGTTTCAAAACCTGCTTAGGTCGCCCCCTAGTGACAATGTCGGTTTATGCCTTCTGTGACGTGTCCAGGTTTTACCAATATTTGGGGTTGTTATTTCATAAAATGCGGGAGTTAAATATTTTTCAAACACCAAATCTAGACCAAGTCCACTATTACATTATTTTACTACATGATTTATTTATGCTAGTTAAGAACACTGAGACTCAGGGGTTCATACGCTCACATTAACAGTGGAACCTGGGATTTGAATTTTGACTGATTTCAGAGTAGCCCTATATGAACGGGTCGAATTGCCCCATGAGGTTTACTAGGCAGCAATTTTTAAAAAATCATTTTATTGGGGGATCGTACAACTCTTATCACAATCCATACATCCATCCATTGTGTCAAGCAATTTGTATATTTGTTGCCCTCATCATTCTCAAAACATTTGCTTTCTACTTGAGCCCTTGGTATCAGCTCCTAATTTCCCCCCTCCCTTCCCACACCCCCTCCCTCATGAAGCCTTGATAATTTATGAATTATTATTATT
The DNA here is from genome assembly GCF_000313985.2 of Echinops telfairi. Lineage (NCBI taxonomy): Eukaryota > Metazoa > Chordata > Mammalia > Afrosoricida > Tenrecidae > Echinops > Echinops telfairi. The sequence continues at coordinate 42,247,036 of NW_022111324.1, read as the reverse complement.
ATTGTTATATATTACACTGTCGGACGTCTCTTCCCCCACTTTTCTGCTGTCCGTGCTCCAGGGTGGATGTTATATGTAGATCCTTGTAATCAGTGCCCCCTTTCTACCACCTTTCCTCCACCCTCCTGGTATCTCACTCTCACCACTGGTCCTGAGGGGTTCTTCTGTCCTGGATTTCCAGTGTTTCCAGTTGCTATCTGTACCAATGTACATCCTCTGGTCTAGCCAGATTTGTAAGGTAGAATTTGGAACATGATAGTTGGGGGAGGAAGCATTTAAGAACTAGAGGAAAGTTGTATGTTTCACCTTTGCTACACTGCACCCTGACTGGCTCGTCTTCTCCCCATGACCCTTCTGTAAGGGGACATCCAGTTGCCTACAGATAGGCGTTGGGTCCCAACTTTGCACTCCTCCTCATTCACAATGATGTGATTTTTTGTTCTTGGTCTTTGATGCCTGATACCTGATCCCATCAACACCTCGTGATCACACAGGCTGATGTTCTTCTTCCATGTGGGCTTTGTTGCTTCTGAGCTAGATGGCCACTTGTTTACCTTCAAGCCTTTAAGACCCCAGATGATATATCTTTTGATAGCTGGACACCATCAGTTTTCTTCACCACATTTGCTTACATACCACTTTGGTCTTCAGTGATCGTGTCGGGAAGCTGAGTGTCAAAGAGTGCCAGTTTAATAGAACAAAGTGTTCTTGCATTGAGGGAGTACTTGAGTGGAGACCCAATGTCTACCTGCTATCTTAATACTAAATCTATAAATATATGCACATTGATCTATTTCCCCATCATCATATATAAATATATTTACATATGTACATGCCTGTATTTAGACCTTTATAAATGCCCTTTGCCTCATAGTTCTTTCCTATGTTTCCTTTTATTTTCCTCTTGTGCTCAGCCTTCATTTGGGTTTTAGTAATTCCTCTTGGTTACATTGTCCTTGACCAATCCCTACTGGACCTCTTACAACCTCCTTGCCACTGATTTTTGATCACTTGTTGTTCCCTTGCCCCTGGGTTTGTTAACACTACTTCCTTTCTCCCGCCTCCCCTTCTCCCATGTACTGGCAGTAAGTTTACAGGAGCAGATTGCCCTATCTTTTCCCTGAAAAGAGATTGGTGAGTTAGAACACACAACCTGTTTGTTCTCAGCCAAGCGCTTCCCCATTGCACCACCAGCGCACCTTCCTACACACCCACCCCCTCACCACAGTTTCGGTTTGACCAGAAAAGCACCTTGCACAGAGAAAGTGACTCATAGGTGTTAGCTGAATGAACTAATGAATGAGTGAATGAATAGACAAGCAAATCTCACTCCAGCAACTTGTGCTTCCAACATTAATTTCTCTGTCTCTTTTTGCTCAGCCTCAAATTCTGATTCCCATGTTTCTGGTTTTGATCTGATTTGTTTCTTTCTCCTCTTAGACGTGCTCCTTAGAAGCAAGGATGGGGAGATTTCATCTTGCACACTGTAGATGGGATATCAGGACAGACCAGTCCCCGGAAAACGACATCATGTTTAGTAAAGTAGAGGGGCAGTGACAAAGAGGAAGGCCCAGGACAAGACCGGTTGATAACAGCAGCTGCAACAATGGCCTCAAGCATAGCCCTTGTGAGGTCGAGGCAGAAATCAGCCAGGTTTGGTTCTGTGGCACTGCACGTTGGGTTGCTATGAGCGGGAACCAACTGGACGCACCTAGCGGCAGCAAGCCCCATCACTGACTAGGAGGCCCTAAGTAGTGTAAATGATTAACACTCTCAATGACTAACTGAAAGGTTACAAGTTCAAGTCAAGCCAGAGGCACTTCAGAAGAAAGCCCTGACAAACTACCTCTGAAAATTTAGTTGTTGAAACATTTATGAAGCACAGTTCTCTTTGCCTCACAGGGGGTTCACCATGGGTCACAATCAGCTCAACCGATGCTCTTCCTTAGAAATGGTTGTCTGCTCTGGGAAAGATTTACAGCCTCAGAAACCCTATGGGTAATTATATTCTGTCCTGTAGCACCACTCTGGGCCAGAACTGTTTAGGGTGTTTAGGTGTTTAAGGCTCCTTAAGATGAGGAAAAATGAAAAAGTTAAATAATATATCTTCTCCAATTTAAGACTATTGACATTTTAAAAAATACTAAATAGAGGTCCTTTAAGGAGGTCTGATGGATAGTGGTTATCCATTGAACTGCTAACCTCATGGTCAGCAGTTCAAAACCAACAGCAGCTTCATGGGAGAGCCATTGAGCCATTCTGCTCCCGTGAAGAGTGACAGTCTCAGAAAGCCACAGGGACAGTTCTGCCTTGTCCTATAGGCTCCCCATGAGTCAGACTTGACTTGATGGCCGTGAGTTTGGGTTTTTGATTTTAACACAGAATGGCTACCTTGGATTTTACTTGCACATGTATTCTTGGAAGACAAAGGATTTTCTAGACCAAAACCCTGATCAAACACCCAGGAAATCTATGATTACCTTATGTATTTTACTAACTACCTTGTTACTGTAGGGTGCGATTTGAAGCAATGTTTAGAATAAGCTACTTTACTAACTCAGTGACCCAGTAAGGGTGTGTGTGTGTGTGTGTGTGTGTGTGTCTGTGTGTGTGTGTGTATAAATTTACATGAGCATATTTGTGATGGTGGTTAATTACAGAGAATGGCATCTTAGAAGCATGTTAATGAAAACCTGAAGCATATATTCTGTTAATAGCATCGTTCTGTGGGAAGTGCAGAAAGGGTGGAACAATGGAGCGCAGGGAAGGGTGGCAGGCAAGAGATAAATCAGTGGTGGAGAAATGGAAAGAGATGATCATAAATGTTAAGTTACCATTCTAATACGATGAATGCATAATAATACTACTGCATTTGTCATTACAGTGATGCCCTTATAAATTATAGGTCAATTCACAAAACAGCACTTTTATGCTTAAAAATAAATATACACAGTATATCCACAACAATAATGTAAAGGGTGCATAATTAAGCCTCAAAGGTATCTTGAACCCTAAAATATAGCTCTCTGTTTGTATTAACACAAGATAGGACTGGTTCTACATTTTCCATAAGACAGAGAATTATTGTGTTGAAATTCCTGAACTAGCATATAATAATTTCCTTGCTCATTTATCTATGAACGTTAGCTAGAAACCCTGTCCATGTCACTGTAAAAAAAAATTTTTTTTAATCAACTGACAGTGACCCTGTGGGAAAAGTAGGACGTTTCCCGCAGAATTTGCTCACACAGTAAACACATAAGCAAACCTGCCATAGCTTTCACCTGTGGAACTGACTGGTGGGCTCATACATCTGACCTTGCACTTCGTATGGCTCCCTAGTGATGTAGACAACTGCACAAAGACATGGTCAGCCGTTCAAAACCAGCAGACAAGGCGTTCTAGTCGCATAAAGACTTACTATCTCAGAAATCCATAAGGGTGGTTCCACCCTGTCCCCTAGGGTTGCTATGAGCCTACATCAATTTGATAGCATGAGTTTGGTTTGTTTTATGGCATCTTATAGATTTTACGTTTCCAGAATAACAGCAGAGATGCAGCTCTCAGCTTATAATACTGGCAAGAATTGCATTGTTTCTTTCAGTCATAGAAACCCATGAGAAGCCTGCGGAAGAGGTCAGAGTGAGCCCACCTGTGATGAAATGGTAGGAAAATGTTCTAGTGCTGACACATGTCCCCTGTGGAGTTGGGGAAAGGTTACGATAGATCGATAGATCGTTGGCCAGGTTGTGCACTGACAAAGGGAGCATATCTAAGAGGCTCTCAGTGACATCATAGATTTCTTTATTATTTTTATTATAATTTTGTCTACTTCATAGATGGGCCATTTTTAAAAATCATTTTATTAGGGGCTCATACAACTCTTATCACAATCCATACACACATCAACTGTGTAAAATGCATTTGTACATTTATTGCCCTCATCGTTCTCAAAACACTTCCTCTCCACTTAAGCCCCCGGCATTCGGTCCTCATTTTCCCCCTCCATCCCCGCTCCCCCCTCCTTCATGAGCCCTTGATAGTTTATAAATTATTATTTTGTCATATCTTGCCCTGTCCGACATCTCCCTTCACCCACTTTTATATTTATTATAATATTTTTGCAGATGATAATTAAGTGTTTTGTACTAATATGGTCAAATTATGTCACTCTGCTTTGACCTACAAAGAAGAAATTCAATGGATAATAAAAACATCTAAAAAATAAAAATAAAAAAAATAAAAACATCTATTTTTTTATAGATGATCTAAACATCTCAAACAACCTATAGGTATACCTAAGGTGCTGTTTGGGGCCTGGTGTATTGTAACAAGCTCAAATTGAAAAGATTGTCTTAGTGTGATTTGAGTTAATTGGGTAAATTGGATTTTTTGAATTGTTGTAAACTTGGCCGATCATTGGAAGCACATGGGGATCTTCTGAGACTACAGCTCTCTAGGCTCCTCTCCAGAGATTCAGGCTCATTAGGTTGCAAATGGAGCCCAGGGATTTGTACTTTCACCCAATACTCACGATTCCAATGATCAGGCAAGTATGGGAACCTGGGGATTAGTATTTTCAAGTTTCCCGTTTAAATGTATATTTAAATCAACCCCTTGTGATTTAAATTTCCATGTAATAACCTATAGTCACTTACCAATAATATTAAGAGGGCAGAGCATATATGGAATGCTTACCAATAATAACAAAGGCATATTTGAATATAAATCAGATGTTATTCCATAACAATATAATCACTAGAGTAGATGTTGTGAGATCAAGTAGGTGTTTTTATTATTCATTGAGTTCCTTCTTTTTAAATCAAAGCAGAATGACATACCAGGGGGTAACACCCCCCTCCAAAAAAAGGAATTGAGCTGGCCAGAGCAGAACTTTCATAGTACACATTTTTACCTCTCAGTGAGCCTCCAGCAACTTTCTCTGAGTTAGTGGACCCAGTGGTGTCACCTGGGAAAGTTCTCTTTGGTCACGGTGAATTTTTTCATGAAAGCCATTTCACTCAAACCTTATTTTTTTGTGATGGACAATTTAAGAGAACAGTGTGTGACTGTGAAATTTTGTTTCCTGCTCTGGAAAAATGTCTGCAGAAACTGTTGTGATGTTGAACATAGCTAACAAGGGCAGCACTATGGGCGGGGGGGTGTGTGTGCAATTTTCTCACTTTAGAAAAGGTGAAATGTTGATTGATAACAAACCTTGTTCTGGATGTCCTCAACTTACCAAAGGGATGAAAATGTCTACTCATCGTGCATTTGGAGTTTGCTCCACCAGGTCAGACTGTTAATCAAGTTTTCTATTTAGAGGTTCTGAAAAGATTGTGTAACAATGTGTGACAAAAAAGGCTGGATATGTGACAGATGGTGGACTGGTTTTGCCACCACGACAATGCACCTGTTCATACAGCCATTTCAGTGCACCAGTTTAGGGCAAAAAAACCAGCCTGACCTCCCTCCATGGGATTTCTTTTTGTTTCCGAGAATTAATAAGGACATAAAAGGATGTAGAAGAGGTGAAGAAAAAAACAAGGGAGGTGGTGTCAGCCATCCAAACAGATGAGTTTGAAAAATGTTTCCAAGAACAGAATTACAGATTTGGCATATGTATTAAGTGTAATGGAGAGTACTTTGAAAGTGATAAGGTTGTTTTGTAAAACAAATTTAAATACATAGCTTTGGGGAAACAAAATCTGGTTTATATTGGGTACCCCTTTGTATGGCTAAAATAGATGTAAATCCACAATAAAAGGAACATATTTCAAAATGACTACTTGAAGCAGTGTGTCTGAGTAGCACAGGGTGTCTACAGAAAATAGCATATGTTCGTTTCACTCCTACTTCCACGATACAAAAAAGGAGAAAACAAATTTTGAAAAATAAAAGCTTTCTTAAACTGAATGGGTTCTCTACCAAATAGGATACCTGACCATAAAGTTGGAATAGAAAACTTTTGTTAACAATTATCTATCTCAAATAATAATGTAAACTTCAAAGGAGAGCAGATATCAAGGAGTTCAAGAAGAAAGAAAATGTTTTGAAACTGACTGTGGCAGCAATTGTATAATACTGCTTAATGTGACTGAACTATGGAATGGTATAATATCTGTAAGAGCTCCAAATAAAACGATAAAAAGATGCTGTAAGTAGAAAGAGTTGGGGAACCTATCACCCACAAAACCATTCAAATGGTTACAAGTAATCCCAGATACTCGTCACTTTACTTTAAAATGCTCTGTATGGTACCTGTGTTAAAAACTTTTGGGAGATGTAATTGTCATTGTTAAGGGCCGTCAAGTTGGTTCCGACACATGGCAGCCCTGTGTAAAGCAGAAGGAAACGCTGGCCAGACCCGAGCCATCCTCACAATTGTTATGTTTGAGCTCATTGTTGCAGTCATGGTGTTAACCCATCTTGTCCAGAGCCTTCCTCTTTTCTACTGCCCCCTCTACTTTCACTTTAACAAGCATGATGGCCTTCTCCAGGGTTATGTGCACACGGATCATACTTTCCTTGGTACTTTCAATATTATTCACCAGCACTGAGGTAGTCTGGGTTGACTAGAGGAACAAATTCAGTGATACCCATATGGGTATAAGAAAGAGCTTTATATACAAGAGCAATTGAATATTGAGAAAACATCTCAATTCAGTCCAGATCAAGTCCATACATCCCATACTAGCCCATATGTCCAATATCAATCTATAAATTCCTCTCCAGACTCATGAAACACGTGCAATGATGCCGAATGCAGGAAGATCACAGGCCAGTGAGTGCAAAGTCTTGTGGATCCAGTGGTGGTAGAAGCATCTCAGCACTGGAGTGAGTATCCACGTCTCCTCCAGTTCCAGGGCTCTAGCCTAGCTCCATGTGTCTTGATATCAGGCATACCAAGCAGAGAGTGTGTGTCTCACCTCCAGGGAGAAATATAGGGGTTCCCAGAATCCTTAGGAGAAGGTCATGCCCACATGGAGGCCTCATTGGCTATGGCCTGATTGACAGGCTAAATCCACCCCTTCAAAAGTTGACAGATTATATAACTGCCACAAGCACCATAATTAAAATGCACTGATTCTTCTTCGTTCTTCCTTAGTCATTGACCGACTTTCACAAGCCTACGAGGCAATTGAAAACACCATGACTTGGATCAGGGGCACCTTAGTTCTCAAAGCTACATCCTTGCTCTTCAACACTTTAAAGAGACTTTGTGCAGCAGATTCACCCTTGCAATGCATTGCTTGATTTCTTGACTGCTGCTCCCATGAGCACCGAGTGTGGATCAAAGCAAGATGAAATCCTTGACAACTCCGTTTACTATGATGTTACTCATTGGTCCCATGGCGAGAATTTGGGTTTATTTACATTGAGTGGAATCTCGACTGAAGGTTCCAGTCCTTGCTCTGTATCAGCAAGTGCCTCAAGTCCTCTTCACTTTCAACAGCAAGGTGGTGCCATCTGCAGATCACAGTTTTTCATAAGCCTTCCTCCAATCCTGATGCTATGTTCTTCATATTGGCTTGCTTCTCAGATTATTTGCTCAGTGTGTAGATTGAATAATTGTAGTGTAGTTGAGTACGATCTTGGTGCACACATTTTCTGATTGTAAAACATACAATATTCCCGTCTTCTGTTTGAATGACTGTCTCGGTCCCTATGAGGTTCCACATAAGCACAAAGAAGTGTTTTGGAATTCTTATTCTTCTCAGTGTTATCCATAGTTGGTTATGAGCCGCACAGCCAAATTCCTATAGTCAATATGAGCCAGAAGTGACTTGATGGCAGTTTTCCTTTGGGTGCACATTGAAAAAAAATAATTCGAAGAATGAAAATGACTGCAACAACATTTGTTACAGATTTTAATGAACAGAGAAAGTAGAAATGCAAAGCCACGTCCATAAGTAGTATTAGGTATTCAAAAGTAAAAGCCGATTTTCAAAACATCTAATGATGCAGAGTAAAACTGTGAAAAATGAAGTGCAATACCGACACTCTGTTGTTGAACAGTTTTGGCAACGTGATGTATGGGGTTCAGAGAACCCCAGAGACTTTCAAGCCTGCTAATAGAAATTTTCTTCCTTTGGCAGAAACCATAGAAAGCTTTGATGAAACCATGGAATAGTAATGACGCTGAATATAAATATGATTATCAAATATGTCATTTATATTAGTTCTTATAGCTATGGAAGATGCAATGGATAATATTATTTTGAGGGACACAAAGTATTGTTAAGTATTTATCAATTATTATAGATTCAACTTTTAATGTAAGCCAGGTAGATTTCGTTTTGTTTAAGTATTGTTAGATTGGGGAGGCTTTCACGATGTAAGCTTTTGGTCTGGAACTGAAATGCATGATTCATCTTGTGTGGATGAATTTTTTTTTCATATTGATAATGTGTTTATGTTTTAGAGATTATTTTAATTCATTAGGAAAGATACTCATGGTAAAATTATAAGAGAAAAAGCAGGCTATACAATTTATATCTAAATATGATCTTACTATGGAATGAATTTTTTGAAAACTTCATCTAGATATAAATAATTTGAGAGGTCAAATATACACCAGTGTCATAAATATGTGTGGAAAACCTACTAGATTGCTGAATTAGTTAATTGTGCCAACCTGGCCGATAATCACATGTGGGGCTAATTGAAAGGCGGTGGGGGATAAATGGGTGGTGAGCCTCGCCTTTCTAGTTCTCGGGTCTCTTGTTTTGTGATGGTCGCACCAGGGTCCAGCTGCCTTAGCAGTTCCCTGCTTCAGCTTGCAAGATTGACTTCCTACAAGACATCCCCAAGGAGGCCACATGGACCTATCCCGATGCAGCCCTGGGTGCTGGAGCAGCCGTGTGGAGACCCCTTCTAGTGCTGAGATGCTTATTCGTTCACTGACTCAGCTTTCCTCCTGCAGTTGGCATCATTGCCGCTGTTTTGTGAGGTGGAGGACTTTGTGGACTCGTGTTGGGTTAATGGGTTAATGTTGGACTTGTGGGCTTGGGCAGCATTGGCTTGGGATGTTTTCGTGATGCACATTTTCTTTACATAAAACTCTCTCTTATATATGAGTTGCTGTGGATTTGTTTCTCCAAAAATACCTAGACTAATACAATTTCAAAAGAAGATCCTCAGGGAAAAAAAGACCAGGCATTCTTTTTTTTTTTATCATTTTATTAGGGGCTCATACAACACTCATCACAATCCATACATACATCAATTGTGTAAAGCACATTTGTACATTCACTGCCCTCATCAGTCTCAAAACATTTGCTCTCCGCTTAAGCCCCTGACATTAGGTCCTCATTTTTCCCATCCCTACCCACCACCACCACCCTCATGAACCCCTGATAATTTATAAATTATTATTTTTTCATATCTTGCCCCGTCCAACATCTCCCTTCACCCACTTGTCTGGTGTCTGTCCCCCAGGGAGGAGGTCACATGTAGATCCTTGTAATCGGTTCCCCCTTTCCAACCCACTCTCCCTCTACGCTCCCAGTATTGCCATTCATACCACTGGTCCTGAAGGGATCATCCACCCTGGATTCCCTGTGTTTCCAGTTCCTATCTGAACCCGAGTACATCCTCCGAAGACCTGGCATTCCATTGTGCATAACATTGTGCATTCTACAACCTTGGTATTAAACATTCAGCAAATTTCTCTTTTGATAGCAATACATTTTATATTATGCAAGATCTATCATTTCTTTGCAGCTTCAGAGAAACATTAAAGTGTGTTTACACAGGCATCTTGCCATCTTTGTTGACTGTGCTACGGGATAGCTAGTGGATGTTGTCATGTCATCAAAAACTCAAGTGGAGGCAGATGTTCAATGCCCTAAGAATGATTAATTATACCAATAAAGATATAAATTCTAGAAAACAAGGCAACTTTTCACTTAAAAATATATTTTTTTAAATGATTTTTCAGTATTCATTTGAAATGAGATTGGAAGTATGATTAACGTTATGCAAACATAATACTTAATGAACATACATTTTCTTGAAAATATAAAAGGGTTAATAAGCTCTTTAAAGAAAAATATAACCATAATAATTACCAAATAATATTATTAATAAACAAGTTTGAGTCTTCTGATAGCAATACCAACTTATGCCTAAGTTGTGAAAAGAATAAAGACACTTACTTTGGGAACAAATTCCCTAATTAATGAGCCCATATTCTAAAATAAAATTTCAAAATCAATTCTATCTTCGATATAACAATACCATATTTAAAGGAAACATTTATGATACCAAGAAAATCATGACATTGTACTATGCAAATATCCCATGCACATTGTAGCATTAAAAAAATTAAGAACCTTACATTGCTTTCTCAAATCAGATATCAGTGGACAATCTAGCTTTTTATTGCATTTTAAAAAATTAGTCATTTTATTGGGGGATTCTTACAGATCATATAGCAATCCATAATTCAATTGTATTAAGCACGCTTGTACATATGTTGTCATCATCATTTCCAAAACATTTTCTATGTGAGTCCTTTGTAACAGCTCCTCTTTTTTCCCTCCCCCTTCTCCATCCTCATGAATCCTTGATCAATTATATATTATTATTGTTTGTCTGTATCATACCATTTGTTGTCTCCCTTCACCCTCATTTCTATTATTCATCCCCCTGGGGGGTGTTATATATCCAACCTGTGATCAGTTCCCCCTTTCTTCCCCTCCTCCCTCAAGGAATTGCTACTCCCACTACTATTCCTAAGGGGTTTATCTGTCCTGGATGCCATGTGTTGAGAACGCTTATCGGCACCAATGCACACACTCTGGTCTAGCCAAATTTGTAAGGTAGACCTAGATTATGATAGTAAGGGGAAGAAGCATTCAGGAACTAGAGGAATGTTGTGTGTTTCTTTGGTGCTATACTGCACCCTGGCTGACTCATCCCTTCTTTGTGAACCTTCGGTAAGGGGATGTCCAATTGTCTACAGATGGGCTTTGGGTCTCCACTCCAACCCCACTCATATGCATCGATATGATTGTTTGTTTAGGGTTGTTTCATGCTTGATATCTGATCCTGTCAACACCTGGTGATCTCATAGGCTGGTGTGCTTCTTCCATGTGGGCTTGTTGCTTCCTGGGTAGATGGCCACTTGTTTAAGCTTTTAAGACCCCAGACACTATATCTTTTGATAGCTGGACACCATCAGCTTTCTTCACATTGGCTTATGCACCCATTTGTCTTCTACTATGTGTCAGGAAGGTGAATAACAAAGAGTGCCAGGCGTTTAGAACAAAGTGTTCTTGTGTTTAGGGAGGCCTTGAGTACAGGCCCAAAGTCCATCTGCTATCTTAATACTTAACATATATATATATCCTCTCATTATAAAGTAATATATTTACATATATATATGCCTATAGCTATACCTCTGTAAAGAGCTTTTGCCTCCTAGTTCTTTCATCTATTTCCTTTCATCTTCCTTGTGTCCCACTATCAAGTTGAACCTCCATTCAGTTCTCAGTAATTCCCCTCAGATACATTGCACTTGATCAAATGCTATCAGGCAATCTATGCCGTCATTGCCATCGATTTTAGATCTCTTGTTTTTCCCATGTCCTGGATTTCTTGGCTCCCAACACCCCCTCCTTAACCGCTCCTGGCCCATGTCCCCCCAGAACCATGACAATCTAGCTTGTAAACATTAGAATATATCAAATATTATTAAATGTACACACTATCATAAGACAAAATACATGTTGCTGCAAATATCAAAAAGAATGTTATTTCCAAGAAAGCAAAATATTAACTATTTAATTGATTCTATCATAATAATTTTGAGTTTATATTGAGAGCGAATAAGTATTTTCATTTTCTGCTCAATAATTTGATTAATATTTAAATAAAATGGTGCTACACCTTTCATACAATTGCTAGTATTGAGGATAACAATATAATATAAAGCGTTTTTATAAGAGAAAGGGCACTTTGTTTATGTATATACAAGGTATCTTAAAGAATTAGTGGAGTTCAGAACATGGCTATACATAGGTCCAAGTTTACACCTGGCTTGTTATATAACTACAAAGACAAGCAGGACCTTATTCTCTTGTAAACTAGCAGAAAAGTCCCAGGAATACCAACCACTCTTTGTTCCCATCTGGCCCATACTACCATCTCTGAACCATTAATCAGTGACATGAGATATTTGGATTGCCCAGGTCCAACTCACACATCCCAATCCATGACCAAGAAGTAGGGGGTCAAGGTTCAGAGATTGACAGTCCCAGCTGAGCTACAAAGAGTGGGTGGTGGGAAGAAATTCTCAAAAGGGATTAAGAGTGCTGATGTAAAAAAAAATAGAAACCTTTCAGCAGATGAAACTGCAATTACTACTTGTCATTAATATTGTATGTCTGCAGTTTGATCTTCGAAAAATTACTAGTAGAAGTTAACACTCAGTCAGTCTGTATACAAGGAAATGGCCAGTGTGTTTTGCATTTAGCACAAGACAGGATTTAGTGTACAGGAGGACCACTGAAGGATACAGAAGGAAATGATAAATGATAGAGAAAACTTTGCAAATTATATTGGGAGAGGAATGGACCCCTGGTGACTACAGACTACAAATTGAGCTGCTAATCACAGGGTCAGCAGTTTGAACCCACAAGTAACTCTAAGGGAGAAAGAGGAGGCTATCTACTCCTGTAAAGGTTTAAAGTCTCAGAAACCCAAAGGAGCACTTCTATGTTGTCACATAGAATCACTATGAGTCCGAATTGCCTTATGGCAATGAGTTCGGTTTCTGTTTTGTTATCAGGTTAAGTGCTTTCCCTACATGTAAGCAAGAAGAAACTAAAAGTTTTTCCTTGTAGCCCATCATCTTAATTTCTGCATCTAACTCCAAGTTTGTAGCAAGACATTTAAGCCTTCACCCTAGATTGTGGTTTAGTCATTCTTAATAAAGACACTTGCTTTACACGTAAATCCTAATGTCTTAATTTCCTAAGGAGATACACTTGAACTCAGTAGATTCACCAGCGAATACACTTAGATTGTCTATTGTTCACAATTTCAATGCTCTATTGTTCATAAGATGACAATGATGTCTCTAAGGTGAACCCGAGACAGATAAACCAGAGATGCAGCAATAGATTTTGGGTTTGCACTTAATTCTAGCTCAATCTAAGAACAATTAGTTCTTATAACTGGACTTTGTATGATGCTCTATCTGAAGATATGGATACTATAGAAAAGTGTGGTGAACTTCCTGACATGACTGCTACAGACAAAGTGGGTGCATAAGCAAAGGTGGTGAAGAAAACTGATGGTGCCTGGCTATCAAAAGATGTAGCACCTGGGGTCTTAAAGGCTTGAAGATAAACAAGCGGCCATCTAGCTGAGAAGCAACAAAGCCCACATGGAAGAAGCACACCAGCCTGTGTGA
>NW_022111324.1:42228535-42233068 GCF_000313985.2 Echinops telfairi | reverse complement strand
AGGGGAAAAACAAGGAGCTGATAGGAAGGGCTCAAGCAGAAAGCAAATGTTTTGAGAATGAGGATGGTAACAAATGTACAAATGTGCTTGACACAATGGAGGGATGGAAGACTGGATAGATAGGTTGAGTTGTGATAAGAGTTGTATGAGCCCCCAATAAAATGATTTAAAAAAAGAAAGAAATAGTAACTGGATCCCTTGGGGATGTGTCAGAGGAGATGGGGGTAATTAGGGAACTAAAAACAATGAGTACAAGAATGAAGAAAATGTTCTAAAACTGATAGTGGTAATAGTTGTACAACTCTTCTTGTTGTGATTGAACTATTAAATTGTATGATATGTAAATTTATGTGCCAGTAAAACTGGTGGGAAAATACTCCATTGTTCAGTTCTTATTTTCATGGTTGTCTTGTTAAATAGCTATCTAGACTTTGAACCTCTAAATTACTCTTCTGAATTTGGATACCCAATTGTTTGCATGTCCAGAGATAGCATTGTTGTAGTTGTTATTAGGTGCCATGGAATTGGCTTTAACCCATAGCAACCCTATGCACAACAGAATGAAACACTGCACCATCCTCACAATTGTTCCTATGCATTAGTCCATTGATGCAGCCACTGCGTCAATCCATCTCTTCAAGGAACTTCCTCTTTTTCTCTGTCTTCCACTTTACCAAACATGATGTCCTTCACCAGGGACTGGTCTCTCCTGACAATATGACCAAAGTATAGAAGATGAAACCCTGTCAACTTGCCTCTAAGGAGCACTTTGGCCTTACTTCTTCCACTATAGATTGGTTTGTCCTTTAAGCAGTTCAAGGCACTTTCAATATTCTTCTCCAGCATCATAATTGAAATACATTGATTCTTATACAGTCTTTCTTAGTCACTGTCCAACTTTCACATGCATTTGATGCAATGGAGAACATCATGGCTTGAGTCAGCCGCACCTTAGTCCTCAAAGTAACATCCTTGCTCTTCAATACTCTAAAGAGGCTTTGTGAAGCAGATTTACCTAATGCAATATGTCTTTTGATCTCTTGACTGCTGCTTCCATGAGCACTGATTGAGGATCTAAGCAAGCAAAAAGCCTTGACAACTTCAAACCCTTCCTCATTTATCATGATTTGATTACTTGTCCAGTTGTGAGGATTTGGGAATTCTTTACATTGAGTCATAATCTATAGTGAAGATTGCAATATTTGATCTTCATCAGGAAGTGCTCCAAGTCCCCCTGACTTTCCACAAGCCAGGTGTATCATCTGCATGTGGCAAATTGTTAACAAGACTTCCTCTAATCCTGATGGCACACTCTTCTTCATAGAATCCAACTTCTCTGATACAGAGCAGGAAAAGAAAGTGAATTATGATGGAAATATCCAGTATGATTAAAATATCCAGGACCAATTTTATCATTAACTTATAAAGCCTTGATTAATTCACCAATTCTAGGTCATTGTGCTAAGCTCACACTTAAAGGGAATAAAAATTGGATTTAGCAAATATTTGAGTATGTCTTTTGTGCCCAGCATTGAAGTTCCCAATGACTTTGTTGGTTATTGCAACAGGTATGACAACCATGAGCAAACCATTTCCCCGATATATTCCTCCCAGAGTAACTGTGAAACAACGGTAGATTAACCGCAGTCTCTATGATTCTCTAATGACATCTCAGCATGCTATTGTGGGAGGTCGAAGTGAACAGACATGACATAAAAAATGACTTCAAAATTGTAAGATCTTTGTTGCAGAGATAATTCCAGAGTGCTGGAGGGACAGACAGAACACCACTTTGTCAGACAGTTACTTTAAAATTTATCTCATCACAGCCTCACTTACAATTGGGTCTCAACTCTTCATTTGGAAGAAGGACAAAGATGAAGTCTGTTGTATTGTTCAGTATCAAATTAAACACTTCTGATAATCAATTTCAAATCAGGAATTGTACCTTCACTACCCCTAGTTTTCATACTACCTTGTTAACATTTTGAGATTTTCACTAACCAAAAGAGGGGTCTTCAACAAGTCTGTTCTCTTTTGCCCATGAATCAAATCTGAACTAAATCAAACATGTGGTTTGTAAGCAGGTCAATATTCTGTTTTCAAGCTTAGAAGTTTGTTTGAAAACACTTTAAAAGAAAACGGAAGGTTACTGGTACTGAAAATAAGATGAGCAGAAAAAGCAAGTTGTACATTTGTATGCATCCAAGAAATGAGATGAGAAATTATCACTCATCTAAAGCACCTTCCTTCTGACAAGTAATAATGATGGCTAATGAGTCTGACATTTACATTGCTCAAAAAATTTTTCCCAATATGATGTATTATTAACACAACTCATTTACAAATCATACCCACAAAAATAAATTAGTCAGACTGATGGATGAAAAATGTCCTCCAAAGAATTCTATTGAAATCTTTTGTGTCCTATGAGTAATTTTAATGCTACTTTTCTTCTTCATTCGGGGTGAAAATAAACCAGTTCACATTGTGTAAGACAGCCAATTATTTTATCATAGAAGACAGAAGGAATGAAAGAATGAGAGGACGGAGTGAGGGAGGGAGAAAAGAAGGGGAAGAAAAAACAAACTGGCAACAGATTTTGAGCAACACATATTAAAGGGATGTCTGCTACATTCCATAGAGCATAAATAATGCCTTTTTTGTGTTTGCATCCTTTTATACTAGTAATAGAAGGAAATAATGTTAAAGTTATGATAGATTTTTATATCTGATGAAAAGTAAGACTCTCCCAGATCTGTGTAGAAGTACAAATACCTTGGGCAACCATGGGTAACTGTAGTAAAAATTGTTTGATTTTTTTGTTTTGTTTTGAGGATGTTGAACTTTATTATTTTGTAGCTTTAACAAGGACTTTAAAGAAGGCACTAATGCAGGGGAATAATAACTTATACTGAGAAACAAAAAGAATCATGATTTACATGGTTGAACATTGTTAGGGATGGTCCTCAGAAAAATTGTAAAACTGGGTTCTGTAATCTCTCTCTCTCTCTCCTCGAGACCCTTTCTTTGAGGCTCTGCAGGTGGTGCAAATAGTTAGCACATTTGACTGCTGACCAAAAGGTAAGAGTCCACCAGAGGTGCCTAGAAAGAGACTTAGCAATATACTTCCAAAATAATTAGCCTTTGAAAAGCCATGGAGTATAATTCTACCTGGATGCACATGAAGCACCAGGAGTCAGAATTGACTCCATAGCAACTGGTTGACACTTTTGTTTATCCCTTTCCAACTTTCCAGTAGAAGCCCTGACAGCATAGTGGGTTAGTGTGGTGCTACTACCTTCAAAGTCAGCAGTTCAAAACTACCAGTTGTTTCAAGGGAGACGTATGAGGTTTTCTACTCCCTTAAAGATCCACCGTCTCAGAAATCCACATGGGCAGTTCTACTCGGACCTAAAGGTTCAATGTGAATCAGAACTGACTGGAGAGCAGTGAGTTTGGAGATTCTGGACTCCCCAGTAACTTTATCTGTACAGGACTCGCCCCATCTGGAGTCAACTTTTCCATCAGCACTATATTCCTTGCAGCTTGTTAGCCCACCACTCATCAAAAACCTTCTTCCTCCCTCTCATCACCTTCTGATAAATTCAACATTTCAGTTTAGTAGGCATTTATCAGTATGCTACCAATGGATATTAACCTTTCTTCTTCTCTAGGCTTTTCTCCTTTAAGTCTTTTCTTTTAACCTCACCAAATTTCTAAATAATACCAAAAAATTTTTTTGGAAAGTTTTCTTACATATCACTTAGGTTAATTATTTAAACTCACTCCTGTCAAAAGTCTCCCTTTGTCTATTCAGTCGATCTCTAGACCTTGGTTCATTCTGCTCTGTCTTGTCTGCTCTTGTTTCACTGTTCCTAACAATATGAAGTTTGCACCTACGCTGTGTCTGTGTAAGAGCAAGAAGAAACAAACAAATAAAATATACAGAGAGGATAGTACAAGAAATCCTGGAAGAAAATTTTCCCAACATCATAAGCAAGGAGAAAATAACTTCTCAAGGGGAAGTAACTATTCAAGAAGCATCAAAAATTCCAAACAAGATAGATCACAAAAGAAAGATATTGTGACATATTGTAACCAAACTCTCCAATTTCAAGGTGAAGGAGAGAATCTTGACTGTGGTAGATAAAAAAGAACAGTCACCTACAAAGGAAAAGCAATACAGATAAGCTGTGACTTCTCAGCAGAAACCATGCAAGCAAGAAAACAATGGAGTGTAATATACAAAGTTCTGAAGGAAAAATCTGACAACCAAGAATCCTATAGCCAGCAAAATTATCCCGTAAATATGAGGGAGAATAAAAGTATTTCCAGACAAGGAAAATGTAAAGGAATTAGTAAAAACAATTTTTTAAAGCAAAAAATAATAACTGAATCACTATGGACAGAGAATCAATAACAGCAGACAAACCTGAGAGCATTACATGGCACAACAACACCTGAAAACCAGTACCATGAAAGCAGCACACCCGGCTATCAAACGTATAGTGCCTGGGGTCTTAAAGGCTT
>NW_022111324.1:42224244-42227800 GCF_000313985.2 Echinops telfairi | reverse complement strand
TTGAGAATGATGAGGGCAATGAATGCACAAATGTGCTTTACACAATTGATGTATGTATGGATTGTGATAAGAGTTGTATGAGCCCCTAATAAAACGATTTTTAAAAAAAGAAAGCAGCACTCCAACCATCACAGAAATATAGAAGGAACAAAGAAACCAATAAAGCCACACACAAAAACAAGCAACCAGGACAAAACACACACACCCAGTGAAATGACAGCAACATACCCACATATATCAGTAACAACACTGAATGTTAATAGATTGAAATGCATCAATCAAGAGACAGAGAAGATTCATATGCTGCCTATAAGAAACATCATAAACTCAAAAACACACTAAAAATAAAAAGATGGAGAAAAAATTTACCAAGCCGTTGGCAACCATAAAAAGCAGGGGTGGCAATATTAATCTCTGATAAAATAGACTTCAAGGAAAATAACATAATGAGAGAAAAGGATGGACACTACAGAAGGATTAAAGGAAAAATAGAACAAGAGGCATATATTAAACATATATGCCTCCAGTGAAAGACTTTCAAAAAATATCAATCAAATCTTCACAGAGTTAAAGAGAGAAATAGGCAGCAAGGCAATAGTAGTAGACACTGCAATACAACATTCTTAGGGAAAGACAGATTTTCAGGAAAGAAACACAGCAAAGAAGAGCTAAAGACTATCAACCAGCTTAACCTCCTAGACATATACAGAGCACTTCACCTGACAGCAACACAGTACACATTCTTTTCCAGGGTACACAGTACATACTCTTGAATAAGCCATATGTTAGGCCACAAAGCAAACCTAAATAGATTAAAAAACACTGAGATTCTACCATCCATTTTCTCATATCACCAGGGTATAAAACTAGAAAGCAACAATAGAAAGAACAACATAAAGTCAACTACATGGTGACTGAACAGCATACTACTTTAAAGTGACTGGGTAACAGATCAAATAAGGAATGAAATTTTTACATTCTTTGAAACAAATGAGAACAATAACACAAGAGCAACAAGAGAAATGCTCCAACAACAGGAGAAAAGAAATCATAAAGAAAGGGGCCTTAAAACAAGGCACTTCACTGGTGAGAGTGGCGGTACCAGGAGGGTAGAGGGAAGGTGGAGTAGAAAGGGGGAACTGATTACAAGGATCTACATATAAGCCCCTCCCTGGGGGATAGACAACAGAAAAGTAGGTGAAGGGAGATGTCGGACAGTGTAATACATGACAAAAATACTAATAATTTATAAATTATCAAGGGTTCATGAGGGAGGGAGGCATGGGGAGAGAAGGGAAAAAAAATAAAGAGCTGATACCAAGGGCTCAAGTAGAAAGAAAACGTTTTGAGAATGATGATGGCAACGAATGTACAAATGTGCTTGACACAATGGATGTATATATGGATTGTGATCAGAGTTGTACGAACACCCCCCCAAAAATGATTTTTTTTAAAAAGGCACTTGGGTTATAACAGTCATATAGTAAAGTGGTAGTTACATAATATTTTGTCAATTTGAGAAGAGTGAAAGGGTGGAATTCAGCCTGTCAATCAGGTCACAGCTTGATGACCTCATTTGGAGGCGCTAAGGAGGTAAATAACTCATTGGAGACAGGACACATACTCCCTGAGAGACTCTCTACTGACAAGACAAATGGTGCTATGCCAATGGCAGTGAAAGCTCTGGACCTAGAGGAGCCACATGGAGACCCATACCAGGGCTGAGATTCTCCCATCATCACTGAATCCACAAGACTGTCCACCAACTGGCCTGTGATCTTCCTGCATTCAGCATCCCTGCATGTGTTTCATGAGTCTGAAGAGGAGGTTATAGATTGGTATCAGACATAGGGGCTAATAGTGGATTTATGGATTTGATTTGGACGGGGCTGGGATGTTTTCTCAATATTCAATTGCCCTTGTATAAAAAGCTCTTTCTCATACACATATGAGTATCTCTATGAATTTGTTTCTCTGGTCTACCCAGATTAACACAGTATCAAAAGAAATAGAAGCTATAAGAAAAATATGACCCTGTAAAAAGAAGAGACAGATTTGGAAAAGAACCACATGTCTTAGCAAGAAATGCAAAAAACAATCATTGAAATCAAAAACCAATGGAGAGAATAAACCCTAGGTGTTAGCTGTCAAGTTAATTCATCCTCTAAGACAGAACGGAGTTACCCCACGGCTTCCTCGGTTGTAATCTTTTGGGAACAGATCACCAGGTCTTTTCTCATGTGGACACAATAGGTGGCTTAAACTGCACAGATAAAAACAATTAGCAGGAGCAGAGGCAAGATGGTGCCCAGGCAAGCAGTGCGTACTGGGAGCTCTATGGCGATCGGTGAGCCCAGTGTCCAGGAGGATGAGTGGGAAGATTCTGGTAAGTGAAAAGACCCCCACAACCACCCAGAGTGCTCCTCTGCCTGGGAGGGACAGTCTCCCACACCCGCCTCGGTCCAGAGACCTGGAGATCTGTGACCTATCCCAGAGATGTCCTGGCCCATGCCAGCCATGCTGCTTCTGCATGCCGCCACGGTCACCTCCTGGGCTGGTTGCCACACCAGGAGCTGGATGGCTGCCCTGCTGAGTCCCCCAGAGCCACAGCTGGACCACCACACAACACTGTCTGCCCACGGCATCCCTCTAGGGAAGCTGCTGCTTCTCCCATGGTTCTCCTCTCTCCACTTGGCAGGGTTCCACCACCAGGCTCTGGTCCCTCCCACTACCAACCCAGGGCCCCAGGGGCCAACCTGCAGGCCACCTGCAGTAAGTTTGGTCACCTGTGGCTGAGGGGGCCCTCCACACCATTGCCTGAGACCCCTCCACCCCTGTGACAGCCACTACTACCATGTCCTCCCGCAGGGCACAGCGCCCACCACTTCCCCAGCAGCGCCTCTCCTGGCCCGCTCAGAGAGTATATCCTTGGTCCAAAAGTCACACATCTAGCCTTCCCCCACATCTAGCTTTGCTCCTGAACCCATCGGGGACCTGGTCTCTTGGGCTCTCTGGCCTGTACCAGCCACACTACCTCAGACCCCAACACGGCCACCATCCGCTGATTGGCCCCCTTCAGCCTTATCACTGCACCCAGAGCTCCTTCCCTCCTGCCACCCACAACAGCAGTGGCCTGTCCCACACCAGCATGGTGCTCCACGCCCATGGCTACGACAGCAGCCCCAGCTGGTGCCTGGCACCTCCACCCCGTGGAGGCTTTCCCCTGGCACCTGTACCAGCGGCAGTGGGATTGTTCCTACCTTCACTCAGCACCCCCTCCCGCGGCAGCAAGGCCCCCCCCACCATTGTGTTCCATTAGGTGCCTTTAAAAGAAAATGGCTGCAAATTGTAGCCTGACAGCCCAGACCAACTCAGCCCAGGGGCATTCATACAGTCACCAGCCTCATGCCAGTCTCTGAGGTCCCTCATTGCCATGGGCCACTGAGTTTCTGTGGCACCTTGCCTACACAGCTGATATAGTTGAAGTTTATTGTGCTAACCTGGCTGATAAACACATGTGGGGTTAATTGAAGGGCAGAGAGATAAATGGCTCGAG
>NW_022111324.1:42222272-42223431 GCF_000313985.2 Echinops telfairi | reverse complement strand
GAGCTAATGGATGAAGTAACGGAAGCTACACACAAGATCACAGATCTCACGAACAGACTAGAGGAGGCTGCGAATCGTATCAGCCATCTTGAAGACAATCAGGCTGACCTCAGCAAATGAGAAAGACAGTCAAATAAGAGAATAAAAGAGGCAGAGGTAAACCTGAGATCAATGACAGATGCTATGAATAAGAACAACATTCAAATAATTGGTCTACCAGAATCAGACACAATGAAGGAGTTGACAGTTAAATTACCCAGGGAATTTTTGGAAACAAACTTTCCCACCTTAATGAATGAGAATCAGATACTCATACAGGAAGCAGAGAGGACACCAGTTAGACTAACCCCCAGGAAGAACTCACCAAGGCATATAATAGTTAAATTATCCAACTTCGAGGAAAAAAGAGAAAATTTTAAGAGCAGCAAGAAAAAGGAAGACAGTCACGTACAATAAATAGTCAAACGGGAAAATAAATAAATAAATAAATAAATAGTCAAATGGATGAACCCTGAAGTCATACTCTTAAAGAAAAATGAAATAAAAGGAAGTTCACTTTCTAGACCGATTTACTGTACATAGATTACGGGGCGTCCAAGGCAAAGAGAGAAAAACAACCAAGAAGAAAGAGAAAAATACGTGGATATCAGGATAGGCTTGAAAACCACAGGGTGATGTCTGCCACGTGCTAACTCGTCTTTCAAGAGAGGGAAGACATTCCCTGGCCAAGTCTGTCTCGTGACAGTGGTGAGGGAGCTTCTGAACAAAGCACTTTAAAAAGAAGGAAATCAGAGCCAGAAGAAGTTGCTTACAAGAAGCAATAGTAAGCACAAATTAGTAAACATAGGAATAATAAAAAAACCCATGAAAATAAAAGTGTACAAGAATAGCATTTAACTTGAAAGGGGTCAGAAAGAGTCTGTTGTAAGATTGTTTTTCTATTTGGAGAAAGGGTACAGATATTGATTCATTTTAGAATCTTATGTCAAGTGTGTTTGTTAAAGTTCCATGGTAACCACTGTAAGAACAGATATAGAATCTATCGCTTCAAACCAGTACAAAGGCATAAAATAACACAATCCAATAGAGATCAGGGAAAAGGAAACTAAGTTAAAGTATTAGTGACTTGAACAGCATTGTAATTTTTTATTTCAAAAGC
>NW_022111324.1:42210727-42220736 GCF_000313985.2 Echinops telfairi | reverse complement strand
AGATTCACTTTGTTTAGTTGCAATGTGGATTAAAGAGTTGAAATAAATTAGAGCAGACAATATCTTTGATACCTCCCATTTTCCCAGGACACCCCATCTGATAGCTGTCCTTACTAAGTATTCACAAGTTAATTTCTTAAACGTTAGTGTTTATGAATGGGAATACATATCTCCTACGTGTTCCACTTATTTCGTGTGAATAGATAGATGCAAACATGATTTAAAGAGAATTTGCCACTTCATGTTTCTTATAGGCTTTAGATAGTTTATAACACTCCTAAGGCTTGACAAAGTGACTGAATGCATAATAAGCATAAAAAATACTACTATACAAGTTCATGGGAAAAGAGGCGTCATTGTTAGAATTCTGAAGAAAGCAAGCACATAGTACAATCTCCTCTAATCGTTTTCCCAGGGACGCATATTGCTATAGCGTAATGAAAGCACACATCATTGCTGTGCCAAAGCACAACAGGGCATACTGAAGCTAAGACCCGCGAAGAAAATTCTTTTTCTTTCTACTGGAAAATCCTGCTTTTATATCTCATGAAATAAAAAGGAGTGTTCCCTGGCATCTAATTCAAGTAATCTGAAGACTATTATTTTATGCAGATGTACGACATGAAAAATCACAAAAGGAAATATTTTGAACAGCCATGCAGGAGAGAAGCTGGAAAGAATCAATCATATTGGATAAACGCTTGCTGAACAACCAGCTCTGTGCTTTGCCACGACGCCACTATCCGTCTAAGGCACATTACACAGCAGCTTCTCTTCTTCTCCTAGACTTCTCCTTCAGCTCAGCCCAGAGGGGGTCTTCCCCACTCAAGGACTTATCTTTCCTCAACTAGTGGTTTCACACATGCAATAGATGATTGAATTTTGTCCTAACCCATGAATATATGATTGAGACTTTCTGTGGAAATAGGGTGATTGTGACCTTTGGAAATAGGGTTTTCTTTTACTATCCTCCACCCACTACCACTACCATCAGGTCAATCCCCCCTCATATCAACCCTGCATTGCAGGGGTGGGGAACGGGCAGCCCATCGTCACATGAGGTTCAAGAAATCATCATTAGCAGCTAACATCACATGCCTCACCAAAGAGAAGCAACTCCAACCATCGCAGTAAATGCCAGTCACAGAGACCCCATCGGATAAGGTAGACCTGCCCCTGTGGGGCAGTTTCTGAGACTGTAACTCTTTATGGGAGTAGAAAGCCTAGTCGTCACCTTAAAAACTCACTGCCATTGAGTCAATGAGGACTCATAGTGCCCCTATAAGACAGGGTAGAACTTGTTCACCCCCCTACCACCTCCCACCCCCTGTGACTTTCCCAGACTTGAACTCCTTAGATTAGAAAGGCGTGCCTCTCTCAAGGAGCAGCTGGGGTTTCAACTGCTGATCTTCCAGGTAACAGCCCAACATGTAACCACTACACTGGTGAGTTAATTAAATATTTGACCCATATTTATAAGTAACCAAATGGCCCTTGATGGAAAAAATGTCCCCCACCCTTGCTAGGGGATCTGAAGCTGCAAATTGTAATAGGAGCAGACAACCTCATCTTCCTTCTATGGAGCAACTACTAGTGGGCTTGAACCACTGCGCGTTAATAGTTTGTTGCTAACCCTACAGTGCCACCAGCACTCCTTTCTTTCATTATCAGTTAAACAAGGCTTTACCAGGTGTGTTAGAGAGGGTTCTCTAGAGAGATAAAACCAGATTACTGATAATTTTACATATATATATTTTATAAAGATATATATAACACAAGAAATGAACTGTTAAATTATAAAGAGATAGATATATAATGTAAGAAATGAACAGTTAGATTATAAAGCAGTACAAATGGCTCAGTGCAACTCACTCCCATGAGAGAGTGGTGAGACACTAGCAGTCCAAGTCTTGAGGGCCCTCTGGTAGTCCTCTGTAGAGAGAGAGAGCTAGGCTATCCAAGTACAGGCAGCAAAACAGCCAGGCAGGTCACCAACTGTCAGCCACGTCACCAACTGTCAGTCCTCAGCTCCAGAGATGTATATTTCAATCGTATGGTCTTAATGGGACCCCAGCTTACAGCAACACAGTCCACAGGCTAGGTATCCCACAGGAAGCGTAGCCTGTAAATTGAGGCACAGAACAAGCAAGGCAGCTGCACACTGATCCGATGATCAAAGAGCAAGAGACAAGAAAGGCGAGGCTCACAGAGCCATTTATCTCTCCGCCCTTCAATTAATCCCACTTGTGTTTATCGGCCAGGCTGGCACAATAAACTATCTCACCAGGGTAAGGTGGATCCAGATCCTAGCCCTTTTTGAATGATATTTACAAAGGGAGACAGCAGATACAGAAACAGAGGGCAGCACTGGTGGCAGAGTAGACTATGCATTGAGTTGCTAACCACACTCAGTCAGAGATCTTGGGCCCACTAGAAGTTTCCCAGGAAATGAGACTGTCTGCTCCGAAAAAACTTAAAGCCTCAGAAACCCAGAAGGAGCAATCCTACCTTGCCTTATAGGGCTGATATATGGCATACATTGATGAAGAAAAATGTCTTGTGAAATACATTTCTATTTACTGTGGCTAATAGATATATTAGCCAACAAGTACCAAGAAATGCAAAAGATTGCCAGAAACTGGGGGAGACAAAAGAGGATCTTTTTCGAGAATGGATTGAGAGAGCATCTCCCTGACAGCACGCTGCATTTGTACTTCTAGCCTGGGAGCTAAGAGAAAATTAATGTCTATTTCCTAAAGCCACCCATGCTGTGATATTCTGTCCCTAAAAAACAAAACAAAACAAAACAAAACTTAGACAAACTCCCCCTAGCCTGGAGGAAATAAAATTAAAAGAGAGTTGCAATTTTATTTCCTTGCTATTGGTGATATAAACTATTTTGGGTAAAATATTAAACAAAACCAAGTAGGATTTTCCCTTAATTTACACAGGTAGTTTTAAACAACGTCCCCCAAGAGCTTTCTCTCTCTTGTTCAAAGGACTGAACTGTTCGCAGTATGATCCAGACGTGTGTGACAGTTGTCAGCTAAATGGCCTCCTTCCCTAATGACACGTTAGTCACAGCTCACAGCTCGAAGCTGATTTGACATGAAGAGAAAAGTGGAGGAGCCTTATTTCAATTCTACCAAACCCAACACCATTTTTCAAAAACAAAACTTGAGGTATCCCACTTCTCAACCTAAAATGAAGTTTATATTCTCACCTCCCAACACATTGTCAACGGCGAAATGCCCAAGGTTTACTTTACTTGCAGACTCCCAAGTTGGCCTTCTCCTGGACACCGGCAGAAGCTCCAGACTCCTGGGTCAGAGACAAGGGGCTGTGTTGTTCATGGCACAACAAGTAGCATGAAGCCCCTGGTCACATCAGCTTCCCTTGACACCTGCAAGCCCCACAGCAATGCTGTGGCTCAACCCAGAGGAACCCTGCAGACACAGAGGTCCGTGCTAGAGCTAAAGAACGCTTAGCTTAGGAAATCCAAAACGTTTGTTACAGAAATCTGTATCACTTTTCCCCCAGAGCAAGACATTCCCTTTATTATTCTGGATGGTAAACAAGCATACTTTCTACTCTCAAGGAAGATATTCTCTCTATACGATCATCCTTGAAAAGTTAGTCTGGAAAAAATGCTATCAGTGCGTGAGCTCATTAAGTCATGCCAGAACACAAAGACTATATAACCTTAAAAGGAAGAAAAAGTCAACACAATCCTTCATCAGTTTTACCTAGTGCTCGAGGATCAACACCCTGAAAGGATCCTACAAGGGAGGCATTGATTTTCTCTCTGTCAAGGAGGTTAGAAGTCCAAGTTCAGGGTGTGGCTCCGCGGGAAGGCTGTTCTTTGTCCATTTGCATCTGTTGAGAGCTGCCAGCACCAACTGCTTGTGTGTCAGTTTTCATAGGGTGTCTTCTATGTGTGTTCTGTGTTTGATCTGCTTTTTTTTAATAACTCACAAATAATTAGATTACAGACCCACCCTACTCTGATATGACCTCCTTATAGCAAAAGAGAATATTGTTTCCAAACAGGATAACTTCCATGGGGGTGAAGCAGGGGGTAGGACTACTCCAATAAGTGTTTGGGAAGGGGGCCAAAGAGGGGAGTGGGGTGGGGAGAGCACATCTGAATCTACAGAATGCCCTTAGTGTGCTATTTTAAAACAAAACAATATGCAATTCAGCACGTGATGCTTGCATAGAGTGTATTAGAAGGCACAAAGTTAGTTAGATGCTTGTTCTCCAGATGCAACAACTGGAAATGTCTCATCTTTGATGACTTGATATTGTTATCTTGTGGACACACATTTTGCAGCAGCCTTGCCAATAGAGATATGTTCTATTTTTGATAAAGATTTAAATAAAGTCAAGTTCAAACTCTCCGCTCCTCCTTGTGTGTCCCAGCCGCATCCAGAGACACAATGGTGAAGGGTGGAGTAAATGGATTGGAACACATTGGGTGCCTGGTTACCAGGGCTGCTTTTGTCTGGCAAAGTGGGTATTGTTGCCAACAATGATCCCCTTCACTGACCTCAACTACATGGTCTACAAAAGCCAGCAGGATTGCACCATGGCAAGTTCAATGGCACAGTCAAGGCTGACAATGAGAAACTTGTCTTCAATGGACAACCCATTTCTGTCTTCCAGGAACAAGATCCAGCCAACATCAAGTGGGGAAACCTGGTGCCAAGCATGTCATAGAGTCCACTGGTGTCTTCAGAACCATAGAGAAGGCTGGGGCTTACTTAAAGGTGGTGCAAAAAGGTTGATCATCTCTGGTCCTTCTACTGATGGCCCCATGTTGGTGATGGGTGTGAATGATGAGAAGTATGACAACTCCCTTACGATTTTCAGCAATGCGTCTTGCACCACCAACTGCTTGGCCTCTCTGGCCCAGGTCATCATGACAACTTTGGCCTCATGGAGGGACTCATACACAGTCCACACCATCACTTCCCCCCAGAGATTGTGGACAGCGCATCTAGGAAACTTTAAAGGAACTGTGTGAGGCTGTGCAGAACATCAACGTCGCATCTACTGGCACTGCCAAGGCTGTGGGCAAAATTATCTCAGAACTGAGTAGGAAGCCCACTGGCATGGCCTTCCATAACCCTATCCCCAATATGTTGGTTTAGGATCTCACTTTCCGACTGGAAAAAGCTGCCAAGTACTATGACAGCAAGGAGGTGGTGAAGCAGCATTGGATGGTCCCCTAAAGGACATCATGGGCTATTCTGAGGACCACATTGTCTCTTACAACTTCAACAAAGAAAGTCAGTCTTCCACCTTTGTCCCTGGTGCTGGCATTGCCTGCAACAACCGCTTTGTCAAACTCATTTCTTGGTATAACAATAAAATTGGCTACAGAACGGTGGACTGTATGGTCCACATGGCCTCTCAGGAGTAAGATCCCCCTGAACCACCAGTCCCAGCAACAGCACGAGAGGAGGAGAGAGGCCTGCAGCTGTCAGGCAGTCTTTGCCCCAACTCCGTTCCCCAACACAGAGAATATCCCATCAAGGAGAGATTCCATCGAGAGCCCCTGAAGAAAGGGAGCAGCTTACAGAGCCCAAGCGTGTTATGTGCCACCTATAAA
The DNA here is from genome assembly GCF_000313985.2 of Echinops telfairi. Classification (NCBI taxonomy): domain Eukaryota; kingdom Metazoa; phylum Chordata; class Mammalia; order Afrosoricida; family Tenrecidae; genus Echinops; species Echinops telfairi. Next base: position 42,215,122 of record NW_022111324.1, on the reverse strand, counting down.
GTACACTACATAAACAACAGCAAATTGAATTTGATGCAGTTGTGTTTGTAACAATTCTATGCTTAGTAAAAGTACTTTCTTCTTATATAAAATGGAGTTATGTTGTTCTAGTTTTAGTAACTATAAGCAGCTTTTTTTTTAACCTGCATGAATGTTCACTGGGATGATCAGAGTTCATATACAACACAGGGTGAACATGTTTTAGACTGGGGGATCCTATGCATTATTGCAGGACATTTAGCATGTCCACCCACTGTTGTTAGCTGTCATTCAGGCTGTCACTTACTCATGGCAATGCCACACACTACAGGGCTTCCCAAAGCGGCTGACACTGTCCCTGGGAGACACTAGGATGGATGATCTAGTGGGGGCTGCAAATACTTGCACTTTATCCTGGTTGTACGGGCTTTAGTACCAAAGTTGTTAACTGCCTGAAGGGCTATGAGTAATTTTTTCCCTTTTTTTTAATGAAAAGGGGGCAGTAGGCCAGGCAAATTTGGAAGCCTAGGGACTACAGGATTGTTTAATCCTGTAGAGTTTTTGGTTAGCTAGTTTTTGTTGTTGTTGTTCCAGAGTAGATTACCAGCCCTTTCCTATTAGTCTATCTTAGGTTCACAATTCCCCCTGAAACCTGTTTAGGCTCATCACAATTTATAGAAATAAAAATTAATTACAGAATGAACTTAGCAGCATTTGAAAAAAAATATTTTTTCACTGTCTTGAAACAAAAGGTTATGCATTGAGTTGGAATTGAGTTCTAGGCACAATCCTTCGAATCCCTGAGCACTTTTGAAATACAGGGAGAAAAATACCGTACGCGTTAAAAGGTGTCACAGAGGTTAATGTAACATGAGTCTTGGCTCTAGAAGAGCTCGCCTGGAGTGATTCTCGCTAAGCCAATTAAGCACCTGGCAGAACAGGCACAGAGGGCAGCCGGGTTTGCAACAAGCCACCTTGCCGCTTTGGGGACACCGTCCTATGCCTTTCTCAGTACTGCATGTTAGGGAGCAAGGAAGGAAGACACATAATGAAGAGAGACAACGGGGAGGCAGGTATAACTGAGAGAGTGAAAGGAGCTTCAACAGCTAAAAATACTGCTTTTAGTGCTTCATTTACTTTTATTTTCAGACATTCTCTTGAGAGTTGTTAACTATACTCCTTTATTTTTAAATGCTTCTGCCTTCACCTTTCTGCTGGCTGACCTTGATTGTTGCCAGAGCCCTGTGACGCGTCCACTGCCATTGGATCTACCCTCTGCATCCATCTCCGCCATGGGCATCAGTGCACGTGGCTGCCTGACTGAAGAGGGACTGATGGACGAGTCTCAGACGGATGGACTTGAGTTGGACTGGGCTGGGCTGTTTTCTTGATACATAATTACTTCTTGATATAAAGCTCTTCCTTAAACACACACACACATTTAGACAAACAAAAATTTATCTTTGTGACTTTCCTCCGTTAGTTCACCACCCTTTTCTCCTTTGTTTTTTGTTTTCTTTCCTATTTTCTCTTTTAAGGAAATTGTCAGATGTTCCTTTAAGGCAAGCTAATTAATGTTAATTCTATAATGAAGTCATAAATGCCAAGTTACTTTCAGCCTTGAAAGTCTGTTTACACAACCTGCACCCATCATCAAACTAAAATGGTATTATATTAGCCTCTCAGTGGAAACCAGAAGGTTTGATTCATTTTTATGAAACGAACTCTAAACATTTTACACGGTCCATATATTCCAAAAATCACTCCTTGTTTAAAAAAAAACTTAAAATTTAAAATTTTATAACCACCTTGAACAGACGCCTCCCTCTAGACGGCTTGCATAGCCTACAGGCAAATGCAGGGAATTCTGATGGGTAGGGGAGGGGGGGGGATCTTTCCTGGAAAGGCTGAGGGGAAGTGCAGTGGGTCCATTAAACCCCCCACTTTCCGGACAAAGGTTACTGGTTTTAGGATTGCAGTTCTTTTGCATGAGCTTTTTAATTAGCAGCTGAGGGCACAGTATTGATGACAAGGAAGTCATAGATGGAGCACTTACTGAACAAGATAGAGGTGTAAAGAGAAAGGATCCATGGCTGCACTCAAACACCACCAGCGCCCCTTCTCTGCCGCCACCACCATTGAGTTGATTTCCACCCGTAGTTACTCTCTGAGCCATCTTGTACACCAGAACTGGTGGCTCTAAAAAGGACCGAGTAGGGGCTGCAGGTGACTCCATCAAACCGTCATCAGGCTCAGAGAAGCAACTGACAACGCCCTGCTGCCTGTGCGTTCACAGCATCACTACTTTAGGAAGAATGAGTGCATCCCCGCGCTGATCGGTATGCTTTCCTCAGCTGTCTCTTGGTCCGCCAGCCCTTATGTTTACATGGCAATACCACATCATGATAGTTACTCTTTTATTTAAATGAGTTGCATGTATTTTTCTACACCCTTGCATTTTTTGGTCTCTGGGGGAAAGAATAGCCATATACTTTTAAAATTGGCCTTACAAGTTCTTTGAAGGGGAAAAAAGTGCCCTTAACACACACGCGCGCATGCGCACACACCCTGCTCCTGATATACAAGGAGTCCTGGTGGTGTAGTGGTTACTCAGACTGCTGACCTCAAGGTCAGCTGTTCTAAACCACCAGGTGCTCCACGGTAGAAAAACGAAGCTTTCTACTCTTGTTAAAGAGTTATGGTCTCAGAAGCTCACAGAGGTGGGTCTGTCCTATGGATCACAATGCGTCAGCATCAATGGCAGTGAGTTTGTCTCTGTGGTTCGGTCCTGATGTTCAGCGTGCACTTCCAGTCAGAAGCACAAACCCTGGTGGGTGCATGTTTCAGACAGGGCAAGACCATTGGCAAGACTTAGGGTCACCCCTCCTGTAGGCTCACTCTGCAATATCTTCCATATCGACTTAAAACTGAGGCTAGAATTTTAATCTTTTCTTGGAGTAAACAGATGGCGTTTATGGATGGTTATGGTTTGAATTCAGGTTTTCTATACTAATGCAGTATGCATGGAAGGGCTTTATTAGAAGGGAATTTCCTGAGTAAAAGAAAATAAGGAAGAAAGGAAAACAGAGGAAGAAGGAAGTCTGACCTCAAGAGGAAGCATGAGGGGGAAACACTGGGTGGATGGAAGCGTCCTAAACTGTGACAAGACTTTTGCAGAATTTTGAGCCAAAGGAGGCTTGACAGTAACTCTAAGTCCCTTGATAACTAAATCAGTTACCCTGGAACCAACCTTACTCATGGAGCTCCAAGAGGTGTCACAGGAGAGCTGTGCTCCATACTCTTATTGTTGTTGTTATTGTTGTTGTCTTTCCACTTTATTGGGAGCTCTACAGATATTATAAGTTCAATTAGATCATGCATGATTGTACAATTGTTGCCACTATCATTTTCAAAACATTTTTTTTTCTTCTTGCACTCTTTGGTATCAGTTCTCCTTTATCTTCACCCTAACTCCCAAGAATCCTTGTTGTTATATTACATATTATTTATTATTATTAATTATTATTCTTTTCCCCCCCTTATTTTACACCATCCAATGTATCTGTTCATCTGCCATTCTGTTATTTTTTTCCCCTTGAGTGGAGTTCTATAGTTATCATTGCTATCAATTCTCTCTCCGCCCCTTTCTTTCTGTACCTTCAGGGTATCATTACTCCCATTACGATTCCTGAAGTGTTTATCTATCTTGGATTTCATGCATCGAAGATCTTAAATGATATATGTGAGCCTATGAAGGTCTAACAGGATTAATGAGGTAAAACAAAGACCATAATAATAGGAGGAGGAAATACTAAAGAACTAGAGGAAAGTTAGGTGTTACAACCATGCTATACTGCACCCTGGATGCACCATCCTTTCCGTGTCTTTAACGGCTGGTTTCCCCTGAAGTACACATCTAGGCTTGACTTCTAATGTGCCTCTGAGTAACCTTGAACCTTTGGGTTAAGAGCTGAGCACATTAACCCTTTGCACCATCCAGGGACTCTTAGTATCAGACCTACCTTAATGTTTTCCTCCTTCCCAGCCACTGGCTGGGAACAGTTATAAGAGGTGTGGTAATGGCTGCACTCTTAGTCAGTTAGAGCTCCATAATTGGAGGCCAGCAAGGTGCATTCTCATAATTGTTACAATGGCCTACCACTAAACAGTTAGAAAAAGATTTCCATAAGGTATATGATTTTAACAAAACTATCATTACAACAGCCTTTCAAAAGTGGCTCATCAGTATTATCAATAGATTGCATCAATTGTGATATAAAATACTAAAATAAAACCACAATTTCCTCAAATATTTTAAGGAAGTTTTCAGGGAAATTGTCTTGATTTGAAATGAAATAGAGAATGAGGGGGAGTGTGGAGTAGAGACCCAAAGCCCATCTGTAGACAATTGGACGT
>NW_022111324.1:42208649-42209448 GCF_000313985.2 Echinops telfairi | reverse complement strand
TTCTACTCCTGGCTATTTATACTAAGAAAATAATCTAAAATGCTGGGAAATAATGGGCATAAAGATGTTCCTCACAGAAATATTTGTGATATTAATATATTAAATAAAATCCCAATGCTAGGGAAATGTGTAAGGATAATATATCCAAACAAACGAATGTTTTACAACCATTTAAATTTTTGCTGTAAATACTCTGAAGGAGCATGATAAATGATCATGATATCTTAAGTTACACATGTTCTCTACGAAGTATAGGTGTCTCAAGTTTTTTTAAAAATTCCTACAGTTACTATTGAAGTATGATTGCATGGTTGTGATTGCATTGGTGTTGTTGATATATTCCTATGATGCTATTGTTGCTGTGAGGTGCCACTGAGTGGGTTCATACCCACAACAACCCTATGCACCACAGGAGGAAGCACTGCACGGTCCTGCGCCATTGTATGCTTGAGCCCATTGTTGCAGCCACTGGGTCAAGCCATTCCTTTTTGAATGCTCCTCCACTTGATGAAGCATGACATCTTTCTCCAGGGACGGATCTCTCCTCATAGTATGTCCATAGCATCTGCGATAAACTATGGCGGTCCTTGCCTCTAAGGGGCACTCTGGGCGTACTGCTTCCAGATGTGTGTCTGTCTTTTTAATAGTCTATGGTACCTCCAACAGTCTCCCCAGCATCATAGGTCAAACACTTCAATCTGGCTTCCTTGGTCAATGTCCACCTTTCACATGCATACGAGGCACCTGAAAACACCATGGGTGGAGTCCTGCAAGTAACATCTCTGCTTTTCAACACTCT
>NW_022111324.1:42205388-42207938 GCF_000313985.2 Echinops telfairi | reverse complement strand
TTCTTCTCCATGTCACCCAGCTCCTCTGATTCTTTGCTCCACGCACAGACTGAATAAGTCTGGTGAGAGGATGCAAACCTTCTCTGATTTTATACCATGCAGTAGTCCCTTGTTCTGTTCTCACACCTGCCAAGACCTATATCCATGTTCCACATGAGCAAAATGAAGTATTCTGGAATTCCTGTTCTTCTCAATTCTGTCCATAGTTTGTTATATCCACACAGTCAAATGCCTTTTCGTAGTCAGTAAAACACAGGTAAACATCTTTCTGGTATTCTCTGCTTTGAGCCAAGATCCATGTGACATTAGCAATGATACCACTTGTTCCACGTCCTCTTCTGAATCTGACCTGAACCTCTGGCAGCTCCCTGTCAATGCACAGAGGCAACTGCTGTTGGATGATCTCCAGCAATATTTTAATTACATGATATATCAATGATACTGTTCTATATTTTGAGCATTCTGTTGGGTCACCTTTCTTTGGAATGGGGACAAATACAGATCTTTTCCAGTCAGTTGGCCAAGGAGCTGTCTTCCAAATTTCCTGGCATAGAGGAATAAGTGCTTCATCAGTTCGTTGAAACATTTCCATTGGGATTCCATCAATTCTTGGAGCCTGGTTTAGGTTAATGCTTCCAGTGTGGCTTGAACTTCTTTCTTCAGCACCAGTGGTTCTTGTTCATATGCTTCCCCTGAAATAAGTGAATGTTGACTAGCTTTATTGGTGCAGGGATCCTGTGTATATTATGCTAGGATATCTCTAACTATTCCTTTAGTTTGATGTTATTATAAATTGCATTGTTTTTAAATTTTCAATCTTTGTTTATTGCTCGCAAATAGAAACACAATTAATTTTTGTCTATATTACATCCTGAAAACTTGCTTAACTCGCTTAATTAGTTCAAGTAATATTTTGTAGCTTCCGCAGGATTCTTTAAATGAACTATCAGAACTTGACATGTTAAAAAAAACTGTGCCATTAAATAAGAAATATTCATAGTAAATTAGAATATGTATAAATAACTATACATATAGGTTACACTTCCAAAAGTTCATAAGATGGAATTCAAAGATAATGGAATTTTCCCACAAACGTTTTGAAGCCTCCTTATATGTACAGATAATATACATGATTAACTAGGGGCCTATTGACGTGTTAGGACCTCTGGTGGCACAGTAGTTAGGGCATCAGTGGGAGAGCATGCTGGGCACCTGCTTCCGTAAAGATTACAGCCTGGGAAGCAACAGTGGGCAGGTAGGTCCCAATACATGGGGTTGCTATGAGTTGACATGGCATTAAAGGCAACAACAACATACTGATATGCACAATACATCGTGTATTGTCTTGCTTTATAAAACTATTACATTGCTTGTCATAGTGCAAAACGAAAGATCTAATTTCTTTCTTTCAGAAAAGGATGAGGGTGTCATACTTTCAAATTGAGCCTAGGAGGCCAGTGAGCATATCCAGATACCAAATCCTAAGAAAGACAATCACAAGAAAAAATTATTTTCCTGTGGTGCCTTGGGTTGAGTGTTGAGGTGCTAGCTGCTAGCAGTTCAGACTCACCGGCTGCTGTGCAGAAGAAAGGCGAGGCTGTCTGCACCGAAAAGATGTCTCGTCTGTGCCCTAGGGAGCAGCTCTATGCCGTTCCTTATATGGGTTGTGCTGAGTCAAAACGGACTCCGTGGCAGTAGGTCTGATTTTGGTTTAAACTACTTGTCAAAACCTTTCTGAGAACAAATAAATCAACATGTTCCTTTTTACCATGACAAAGCAATAGGACACATTTCCGTGTTCTAACCCTAGAAACTTCGAAAAGAACGTGACAGTTAAATAGGTATCTAATTCACTGTATCCGACTCAGCCAGTTTCCACCAGACAAGTCCAACTATAAAACCGACGACAGAAAGATCCCTGCCCCCATCCTGAACTGGAAACCTTACCTTCAAAGAATCCCAATCACTGCAAGAGTCCCAACTGCCTTCAACGCCTGTCCTTCCGATGCGTAAACCAAGTCCTGTCTCCTTGCACTTGGACATTCCCTGGTTACTAGCAGGTTATCACCAAAATTCTATTATCTCTAGTGGATTCTTAGATCAAAATTTTCTTTCACCACCAACACAAGGTTGGCTTAACATTTCAATATTAATTAATTAAATGTACCGTACTATTAGGTTCAAATAGATGGATAGGTATATTTTAAATCAGATCAATAAACATAATAAAAGCACTTGACAAAATGTAGCATCCATTCTTTATGAAAATTCTCATCCAACTAGGAATAGAAAAACTAAGAATCATATTTAGATTTTTAAATGATTGAAGAAAGATATTTCTATGACAATGGTACATGAATGATATTGCAATCACAATGTCCAGAAATCGTGTTTAATTAAACACAGCCATACTCCTCATTTATGTATCAACATGTCACTGCTTTCCCATTACAACAGCAGAGTTGAGTCATCTCAACAAAAACTTGGATGGAGACAAAGTCAAGAGTTCTTTCTATCTGGTCCTTTGGAGAACATGTAAGCCAACCCCTG
>NW_022111324.1:42200106-42205133 GCF_000313985.2 Echinops telfairi | reverse complement strand
ACAGTGCAGAAAATGAGTTCTTAGGGAGACTGGAAGTAAGAAAGTCAATCACTAAGAACCTGAAGTCAGAGAGTGGTCAGTCCCCATACTGAGACATATGTGTATATATCTGCACACCCACATTCTTTAGATCTCAAGAATAGAGCTACAGCTCCTTTTATTGGCTATATAGACATATGTGTATACATATGCACACCCACATTCTTTAGATCTCAAGAATAGAGCTACAGCTCTTTTTAAAGTCAACACTTAACTAAATGGCAGAGGCAAGTCGATAGAAAGTAAGAAAACAAAAACAAGATCTCACTGCCACTGAGTCCATTCTGATTCATAGCGACCCGGTAGGGACAGGTAGAATTGCCCCAGTGGGTTTCCAAGACTAACTCTACGAAGCAGAAAGTCTTGTGTTTCTCCCAAAGAGCAGCTGATGGTTTCAAACTGTTGAACTTGCAGTCAGCAGCCTAAGACATTGCCCACTACACCACCAGGATTCCATGACACCAAGTCATTTCACCTTTATCTTTTAAGTCTTGGAATCGTGTCTGTGGAATTCCTGGGAAGTAATGACCTCAGGAATAAAATAGTTAAAACTATAATAGTCTCTTTTTATGATTTCGTGCTGTGATAACAGAAACACCATGAATGGGTGTCTTTAACACATTTGTTTTCTCAGTTTAGGAAGCTAGAAGTCTGAAACCTAAAGGAAGACTTTCTCCATCAGCTCCGGAGGAAGATGCTGGTCTTCTCAGCTTCTATTCCTTGATTCCTTCATGATCTTCCTCCATCTCTACATCTTTTCTTCCTTGCTTCATCTTCTCCTTTTACATCTCAAAAGACATTGACTCAAGAGCCAACCTACACAAGTGCGGTCTCATCAATACAACAAAGAAACTTATCCCTAAGTGGAATTATGACCACAGGTTTAGGAGTTGAGATTTACAATTTGGAGGGACACCCAGCAATCCATAGCAATTACCATTAAAAAAACAAAACAAACAAACACTGGCATTTAATGAATCCTTACTAAAGGGCAGGGCTCCCAGTGGCCGAGGGGCTAGTGCATTGGTCTGCTAAACACAAGGTCAGCAGTATCTTGGGTTGTGCTCCTTGGGAGAAAGACGAGGTTTACTACTACTTTAGCCCTGGTGGTATAGTGGTTACACGTTGGGCTGTGATTCACATGGTCTACAGATCGAACCCACCAGCAGCTCCTCGGGAAAAAGACTGGGCTTTCTATTCCTGTAAACAGTTAGCGTCTCAGAAACCCACAGGGGGGTCACTATGAGTCAGCGTGGACTTGATGGCAGTTTGGAGAGTTTGGGGTTCTACTCCCGTGAAGAGGATGAGTTACAGTCCTGGAAACCCGGAAGGGCAGTTACACCCTGTCCTCTAGCATCACTATGAATCAGAACTGACCCGATGATTATGAGTTTGGTTGATTCTTGTTTTTGCCAAATGGCAAGCATGGAGACTAATATTTCGAATATATTATCTCATTTCATCCTCTGCGATGGATACTCTCTGCATTTCACTGGCGAAGAAACTGAGGCATGGACAGATTAAGTCCCTTGCCCACCCTCACGTAGCCCATACGTGACATCACCAAGATACTACTCCAGGCCCCTTTGATGCTCACGTGAGCCATCATTTGCCTAAACTGCCTTGCTGTGATGCAGGAAATTCAATTAAAATCTGTGCTGAGTGAAAAATATTCCTCTTTAAAAGAGCAATTGTCCTGAAAATTAAGAGGAGAGTTATTTCTTCGTTCTTCAACTTAAGTCCCACTTCAAGAGAACTGCCAAGTGTCTGGGAACTCGGAGGAGGAAAGGGGGCTTTAAAGGAAAAACAGACCACAGCTATAAAGAGTCAGATGGCCAACATCTGGACAGCTTGTAGTCGGGCTGAATACGCTGCTGTGTGAATTACACAGGTATGACCAATTTTTTGCTCTGGTCTAATTTGGCTCGACCTGCCTGCCACCAGCTTTTTTGGCACAGCTTCCCACATTTGAACTAAAATGCCCCTCCATGTAGGGCTGTATTGCCCAGGATTATCATGCAGACTTTGTTTTGTTTTCGACCTCACTTTGTTTATGTGCTGCTGGGGGAAGGAGCTCATCATGGTTGATGGCTCTTTCCATCCGATCCTCTACCTGGTGAAATAGCAGTTTGTTTAATCCTTTGCAGTTAGTTATACAGGAATTTGTTATTTGAGCCTGGTGCTCTGAGACACGTACAGGAGTCTTCTTTCAGCCGACCTCTTGGGGCACCTCATGGGGGGAGGGACTCTTCAGGAGGGTTTGGATCCTTAGTTCTTCCTCACCCATAGCTTCCCTTAGAGTCACATCAGGTGGTTTCAGATTTCACATCTGAGTTTTCTATCTTGATCAAACTCTTATTTTTATGTTGCTTTTAACCAGGACTTCAAACCAGTTCGCACAACCCAGTTACAGTTGATGGAAGGAAACCAAAACAGACTCAATTTTTTTTTAAATCAGGGTGATCTGGAATGCTAACTAACATGGGGAAAATATGGAGTGAAGTCCTGGGATGGGGGACTCAGGAAGGCATAGGGAGCCTGTGTTAGTCTGGGTACTTTAGAGAAACAAACCCACAGAAACTCATGTATAAGAGAGAGTTTTATGTAAAGGTTAAGTGCACATCAAGAAAATATCCCAACCCAATGCTGCCCAAGCCCACAAGTCCAACATTAACCCATTAATCCATATGTCCAACACCAGTCCACAAAGTCCTCCTCCATCTTACAAAACACACACTATGATGTCGACTGCAGGAGGAAAGCCAAGTCAGTGAACGTGTAAACATCTCAGCGCTGGCAGGGGTCTCCACACGGCTGCTCCAGCAGCCAGGGCTGCATGGGTGTAGGTCCATGTGGCTTCTCCTCAGGTATGTCTTGCAGGAAGTCAGCCTTGCAAGCTGAAGCTGGGAACTGCTAAGGCAGCTGCACCCTGGTCCGACCATCGCAAAGCAAGAGACACGAGAACTCGAAAGGCGAGGCTTACCAAGTCATTTATCCCGCCGCCCTTCAATTAATCTCACATGCGTTTATTGGCCAGGCTGGCACAATAAAACTAACTTAATCCACCCCTTGCCAACCTGGCACCTGTACATAATTCTTTAGCTTCACAATTGCAATTAAGTAACACCTACACCTTAACCCTATATTCCAGTGAATATGTTCCCCCACCTATGAAAGTTGGTAAGCCAACCACTTCATGCCTTTATCTCCCCCAATTTTGGGTATCCAATTTATATACTGCCCACTTACGTCAACCCAGTTCTCTGAGAAGACAATCATATTTTTCCACATGAAGAGTCTTCATTCCAGTTGGAACCTTGTGAAGTCTGCATCCATAAGCAAAGTCAAATCTGGACAGGCCATCCATGAAGTCAGCAACAATATGCACCAGTTCACAGGTTCAAAAATCTCCAGCTGGTTGGGTTCTGGTCAACTCAATGTGGGCTGCCTCACTCAGCATCCACTGGGTGCCCATTGGTCACCATGGGCTCTCACCAACTCAACAAGCCTAGCCCCCTCAGGCTAGGTCATGCAACTTAGACCAGTCAACCCGCTCTCATCTCCTTTTTTTCCTATAAACCAAGTCCACAGGTGTCAGTGGCCAAACTCAACCCATCTCTTTATTGCTGCATTTCTCCCACTTCCACTCAACAAGTAGATCCAGGTGGTCACCTAGCAAGCATTTCAGCACGCTCACAGGCTCCCTTTAACATTCAGTCCCAGAGAGGAGTTTTCTTCATGGTTCCAGATTTTTTCCAGCTTCTGACAAAGACTACTGGTTCCTTAGTAATCCAACCACTGGGTGGGGCATATATTTCCAAAGCTTTCTTTTTAGGCATGTCCTAAATCCATCTAAAGACCAAATTTTAATGGCTGAAGCAAGCAGACTTACAAACTTTCTATTTTCCTACTTCCCATATTTTCCCAGAAAATCAAATGAGTAAATAGTGTGGCTTTATCTGACCTCTGGCTTGACAAAGAAGAAAAGCTTCCATGAGGGAGAGGTCAAACAAACATCTACTCTCCATCTTATGACTTGTTTCTCCAGTACCCTACTCCTAAGGTACCATAATGTGTTAGTCTGGGTACTTTAGAGAAACAAATCCACAGAAACTCATGTATAAGAGAGAGTTTTATGTAAAGGTTACGTGCACAACAAGAAAATATCCCAACCCAGTGCTTCCCAAGCCCGCAAGTCCAACATTAAGCCATTAGCCCATATATCCAACACAGAGTCCTTTCAGGAGCCTGATGCCAGGGTTGGATTTCTGCCAGGACAGTGGAGTAGGATACACATTCAGAGTGGTGTGGCTAACTGCCATCGTTGAGCTGCGTGTCATTGTTTTCAATTCAGCCAGTCAAGAGATTTGGTTGCTATGTAACACACAAGCCACCCTTGTTTCTTAGAAGGAGGGTAAGTTTCTAGTATGGCTTCAACCCATAATTTTCCCCATTCTCCTTGGTAGTCCAGCTTTCCCATGTTTAAAAAATGTAAGTCTATTTTATTGTGGCTTCCTGAAGCAGAGTGATCCATGCTGACCCAGTTTGAAGTTGTGATTTTAACTCCTACTTAAGAAATAATTCATGAGGCCAGCTGTACCAAGATTGGTGCACTGTCGGCAGGCGGACAAACATGATCTGGCTACCTCAATGACCTATATGCTGGATTAAGATATGTATTATTCTGGCAAACCTGGGACTGACATTCTCAATGATTATTATTGTAAATTTTCCATGACAATCAACCCCCATTGTTAGTGTAAATAGTGTCCAGCCATGAAAGGATTGATTCTGTACAAGTGTACAATTCAGGTACTGGCATAGGAAGTTAGCTTGCATTGGCCCAAAACCGATCTCTCAACAGGGCTTTAAAAAATTAGTACCAGGGGCTAATCAAAGATAATATTAACAGAAGATCATTATGCCTTAGGAAGATGATCATAAGACTCTCTACCATAAATTATCAAGGAGGTTTTGAAAGCAGCCAA
>NW_022111324.1:42192873-42198268 GCF_000313985.2 Echinops telfairi | reverse complement strand
TAAGTGAGGTGTCAACTAAGTCCATAAGGAAGAAGACCACCATTACCAGTTATCAAAGGATTGTAAATCACATAATCAGAAGTCGAAGGGAGGAACAGTATCAACTCCTAAATGGTGAGAATCTGGTTTGCAGAAGGCTATGGATGACAGTGGGGGTCCAAGCTACATTTGAGGAACTGCATAGGAAATAAGCCTCCGGTGATCTCCCTCTATCCATAGTAGAGGGATGGGAGGAAAGTGGTTACTGAGCAGAGTGCATTAGAGAGATGAGGATAGATGATCAAATGGATCAACCTAACATCATCATTGTCAAAACCTGTCAGTTGATTCCCCCCTCTGATGCACGCTGGAATGAATCTGGTTTTAACATTTCCTGTATTTTTATTTTTGTTTGTTCATATTAGGGTTTATCTCAGAGGCGTTATGTCTGGATAATAGTGTTGAGGAAGTTTCTACTTAAAGTGATGCTAGGTAAATTTTTTTATTTGCATAGGCCTGAGACTCTACAGGCTTGGGAGTCCTCATTAAACCAACCTCAATTTGTGTCTAAATTTAAGATACAAAGAATCCAATGACAATGTTATATATTACCACTGTCATGATGTTCTGTACCAAAGGCAATGTGCTTAAAGATCATTTTATGTAAACATTAAGTGAGACCTTCCCAGATGTCCTCACGATTCTCCACTTCCTAAATTCACTTATAACCTCGTGTCCATGTGTTATGGATTGAATTGTGTCACCCATAAACATGTGCAGCAGTCCAAATCCACTAGCCCCTCCAAGGGAGAAAGATGAGGCCATCTGCTCCCATAAAGAGTCACAGCCCCGGGAAACCCTATGTACGGTTCTCATACGTTGGGATCAACTCAGTGGGAGTGGGTTTGTGTGCTGGGCTTTGTACTTGGGGATGTAATCGCCTTCGAGAATAGGATTTCCTTTGTTGTTAATGAGGTCAGATCAGTGTAAAGCTCACTTTGAACCAATCGTGAGCAGATTAGGCACAGAAGTGAGCGAGCATACACAGGGAAGTGGTGAACACCGTGTGGAGATTTCCCCGCAGAACAGACAGAGAAAGCCTTTGCCTGCAGCTGCTGCCCTCAATTCTGATTTCCAGACTCCTAAACTGCGAGAAATAACTGTCCGTTCACCAAAGCCACTGGCTTGTGATATTTCTGTTTCAAAAGCACGACAATGAAGACATCATGTGAAACTTGACAAGGTCCTCCGCAAAGGCACACTACTGTTTCTCCCAAGAAAAGAAATTTTGGGCAAAAAGACACTGGCGTTAAAATTTAAAATGTCCCAGCTTCTAAGTTCCCCTACAATGGGACATCATTTTTCAACATTTCTCAGCCCTCCTTTAACTTACCACTCTGCACATTTAATGGCCTTATGGGGTCAACGACTGAGCTGTCCAAGAGAGCAACAGGTGAATTATGCACCAATAAAACTGTTGGGGAGGAAAAAATGCTGTTGCAGACGAGGAAGGGAGTGTAAGGTGCTCTTCGTCTGTGCTGTAGAGAAGTCGGAATCTCTTCAGGGAATTCTTTATCCTACATTATTTCTTGGAAAAAATAAAATAGAAAAGACCCGAGGAAATGGCAAGGAGAGGGCGCTAAAGCAAATGAAGGCCGGGGGCTAACCACTGGAGAGGCTCCCCGCTTTCTCCCGCAGGAGGCTGAAAAGGAAGCTGGAGGCGCTAACTGGCCGTGGCAAAGCAAAGACCTCCTTCTCTAAAGGAGAGCGAGGCTTTTGAAGACTGAGAGGCGCCAAGGAGAGAAGCACAGACATCATAAGCTGTTCTCACTTCCAAAGCTCTTCCAGTACCTCAGACAAAAATAAGACTCATTGTTTGAGCAATGTGGAGGTTAGGAAGTGGGAATTTATCTTCAGTATTTCAAGAAATCTTATTTTTAATGCTTACATTTAGGATAGAAATTTTTTAAATAAAAAATAAGTTCATAAAATCAAGTTTCAGGAGGAAGTTTCTTAAAACAGCAAGTGGCCCTAGGTTTCCAATGCCCTCATAAATTCTTCGGTCTAGGAATACTGTGGTCCTAATGATGGTACTCGCCTTCATATCACTTGCTGATTTGTGCTATAATCACACGGCTAAGAACCTTATCTCACGGTTGGTAACAATCTATTATTACACTGGCTATAGATGCACGAGAGATTCCTGGCTGTACAGAAGTTGAGTGATTGACTGCTGACCAAGAGGCCAGCAGCTTGAACCAACCGTGCTTTTGGAAGGAGCGTGTACAGCAAGCCTGCCTCCTTGGAAACCCTCTGGAGGAGTTCTCCTCAGTCCTGTAGTGTGGTTAGGTGTCAGAATTACCTCCGCTACAGGGAGGGATATCGATGCACTACACCTTTATGTTCCCCATATGTGAATGATTTTATTTTTTGGTTTTTCTTAAGATGCTATTAGTATTTAGTTATAGAACAAATGGACATCTGGCCTTTCATCAGGAATGTCATTCCCCAGGGGAAAATCTGATCTTCATGATTTAGTTTTAGATGTTAGTACCTAAAACTGTAGTCCATTGGAACTAAAAGAAAAAACATCTGCCCAAAATTAAAGATGCACTTGTATCCACTTTTATAAGCTGAAATGATTTCTTAATGTGTTCATAACTCCATAGCAAACAGTGAATAGAGTCATCTCAACCTCAACTTACCGACTTACATATATCAAACTAGTAAAGTCCACTGCCATTTTGCTCTAGTGCACTATGCTAATCCACCTACCACTTGTATAATTAGCAAAGGACTATTTTTGAAACATTTAAAAATGATGCTTCATTTGTCATCTCTAAGCCCTCTTGATATTTGTTCCTTAAATTGTATTTTACTTATTTAAATACCTATGTAAATAGTGGTGCAGGTGAATGACATCTGCTGTCAGAATATCTAAATATCAGATACAGATACCAAACCCAAACCCGCAATTCTGAGGACTAGTTATATGGAATAATGCAAGGGATGTGACAATTTGGGGCCATCCAAAATCTGTCATCTCAGGCTTGATAGGGGTTTACTATTAATAGCTATGTCAACTAACGCATCTGTAAACAACGAGGCTTAAAAAAATAAAAAGGCAAAAATGATACATGGGGTTTTTAAATTATCTTCCTTGTAAAAATGGCCTCAGATGACCTGGAAGGTGATTTTGACATCTAACGTTATGCTGTAAGTGTAGGCTGAATATCCTTATAAAGAAATTAGTACAGGAAATAGTGTAATTAGCCCAGTTATTTATTTGTGTTATTTATATTTTAACTTGCCAAAGACAGATAATTAGGGTTTTTTTTTCACAATTTAAAAGTAATTAATCAGATAAAGATTATTTTCAAACTCCACTGAAAAACAAGATGAAGGTACCACATCCTGTCACTTCATTAAAAAATAAAGGTATAGGGGAAAAATGAGGACTTGATGCCAGGGGCTAAGTGGAGAGAAAATGTTTTGAGAATGATGAGGGCAATGAACGTACAAATGTGCTTTACACAATTGATGTATGTATGGACTGTGATAAGAGTTGTATGAGCCCCTAATAAAACAATTAAAAAATAAAGGTATAATGGAAATAGTACAGGAGAGTCCACCAAGATGACCCAAGGGAGTCAGCGGCTTCTTCCTCTGAAAATGGATGTTTAAATTGGGTTCTCAGTTTGAGGTGGTTGAGACTGAAACGAAAGACTGAGCAGAGCAAAAATGCCGAAGCTCTAGACAGAATAAAGAAACATGGAAAATATTGACCAAAAAAGACCATAGCAAGCGATTGAAAATACTGCTTCATGCATCGGGAATAAAAGTGCAATTTCTTCCCATTGCAGAGGCTGTCAGCTCGGAGTTTAAATGTGATGCTGCCATTCTGAGTGAGAGCAGAGCTCATGAACATTTGTCATAAATTACATCTGAGTAAATACCAAATCTTCTGGGAAACTTGCTATTTGGAGTTAGATTTTTCTTACTTTTCCAAACATTTTCATTTTCTTCTTCACAAATTCCCAGTTTTCCAACTGTGAGATTTTGTATAATAGTCTCTCATCATGAGGCATCATTGTGGATTTGCTCACTGAGACGACATCACGTACCACTGGTCCTTAAAGAGGCAGAGTTGTGTGGGATAATTGTCTTTTTTTTAACTTATGGGTTGGATATTCTTAGGTTATTGTGTTCTCCCTGAATAGCCCTTAGTTCTTTATTATTAAAGAGATGACTCCCCTAAATTAGTGTGGCAGCATTTAAACATTTTGTTATCTGCTTTGAAACTGATTCTCAGTGCTATTGCGCTCATGAAAAGTAACCTTTAAAAGGTAGGAGAACCGAACAAATGCAGACAGTGACTGCTTACAATAAACAGATTATCTTTTCCTAGTTAATGTTGTGACCTAGAATACTTTTGGATTACCACAAATAAAGAAAGAAAAGAAGAGACGGTTCAGCTTTTTACTATATGTGCAGTTCCTTGTGAAAGAAATTCCAACAAAATCACTTCAAACAGGGGATCATTTTAGGAAGATATAGCCGTTAATTTCCCCAAATGTCAAAATTGTAAATATTTCCAAACACACCCTGCAGCAGGCACCATAGAGTTCTCATCACGTTAAGCTTCCCATCAGCCCTATGACATAAGTTGATATAACTTCCCTTTCACAGAAAATAGAGGTACAGTGATTAAGTCCATGCAGCTAGAATATAACTAAACTATGTTTGTTTGTTTCCAAAGAATATGTTGTTTCTTAAAAGATCATCTTTAGACTTTCTATATAAGAATCTCCTGGTTTTGTGTTAAATGTAGTTTCCTGCTCCCTGCCCTGAGACAGTACATCTTGGATAAGGCCCAGGAAATTTACCTCTCCTACCCCCTGATTCTCCTTTTAGCTCAAATCAGAAAGTCACCATTTTATACCACCTTTTTTCCCTTAAAGAAAACTTGGTTGCTCTGTGGGTTCAAACTCACCAGCCACACCATAAAGATTTACATTCTTTGAAACCCTAAGGAGCAGTTTTACTCTATCCGATAGGGTTGCTATGAGTTGGAATCAGCTCCATGGTAACGGTTTTTACCCCCTTAATTTCTTGCCTTGATAGACAAAAGCCTGTCCTCTCTTCCTGCGTCCTCGTCCTTTCTGTCCATGCTGACGTGCATCGGTACATCCCAGCCCCCTTGCCCAGACAGCTGACGTGGGAGCCTTGTGCTTGTGAGAGCGTGGAACTGATGCTCCAGGAAGAAAGAAAGAAAAGACCGTGGCAGTTCATTGTCTCAGTGGACAGGGCCACATAACAAATGTGACAATGACCAATCACCCAAAGGTCAACTCTAGAAAATGAGAGGAAAAAAGCAATGCTTTTAAAAATATATCCAAATGTATGCACCAAAAAC
>NW_022111324.1:42190700-42191825 GCF_000313985.2 Echinops telfairi | reverse complement strand
AAGAAGAAGAAGAAGAGAAACTGTGGAACAAATCCTTTTAAGAGGGTTGACACACAGTTTAAATGTCTGTCTGATTAATAAACAACTATCAACTATGAAAACATTAAATATATATTTTCTATGGCATTTGCCTTTTCAAAAATTATTCAAAGAAAATACATAAAAATACCAATGCAAAGAAAAAAAGTGAAATAAATGTCTATATGCATCACTATTTTTACATTTGAAAAAAAAAAAGTAGATTTGACTCACAGAATGCTAATGGTCAAAAACCAGAGACGCTGTGGGATAATACCTAGGATATCATCCATGAAGAAAGCAAAAGGTCATTTAAAACACAAGAAAGAAATGAAAGAATGAAATGGATGTCACAAGAGACTCTGAAACTTGCTCTTAAATACAGAGTAGCTAACATGAATGTAAGAAAGATAAAGTAAGAGAACTGAACAAAAGATCTCAATAGGCCATTCCAGAAGATTAACTAAAATACTACAATGAAATGTGCGAAGACTTGGACTTGGAAAATCAAATGGGAAGACCACACCCAGAATTTCTCAAGTTAAAGGGCTGACAAAAAATGCAAGTTTGAGTTTCAATATTGAAGGAAATTATGGGTAAAAGTTAAATAACATAGGAAGCATCAGAAAAAGAGGGAAAGAATTCAGAATCTGTACAATAGAGATAAGGTCTTTACTACATCTCAGAATGGCATTAAAAGCAGAATTCCAAGCAGAACTGAAGGCACTGAGGTATTGCCCCCCAAAAAACAACAACACTTTCTAGAACTGACATACTGTCAATGCCAATGCTTCAACAGACGAAGGCAACACTGGAAGTAATTGTGACCCAGACTGAGAAATCTTTATTATTGATGTCATCAACAACTCATTTGATCGCTACTGTTCAGTGAATCAAATCTATTTGTGAGATGGCCTGTACATTTTAGTAAGATACACTGAAGGTCATGCTTCGGCCCTCACTGACTTATTTTAATTCTTATTCATACCAACAAATTTGAAAGATAGCTACCTAGTTAATCAACTTGAAGCAATGCATATTTGAAAGCCCTTCAAAGAAATGTGGTCCAGTACTCCCTCAATGCAAGAATACTTTGTTCTATTAAAC
>NW_022111324.1:42188695-42189720 GCF_000313985.2 Echinops telfairi | reverse complement strand
AAGAAAATGTTTGGGAATTGATGAAGGTGACATATGTACAAGTGTGCTTGTTACAATTGATGTATGGATTGTTATAAGAGCTGTAAGAGCCCCGAATAAAATGATTTATTAAAAGGAAAAAAAAAATGAAATGTGGTCCGACACAATATGGAAATTATTGAACAATGTCATCGATATACAATGTAAGTAAGATTTTGCTGAAAATAATTCACAAAGAGTTGCAGTAATACATTGACAAGAAACTGCCATAATGCAAGGTGGCTTCAGAAGAGGACATGGAATGAGGGACATTATTGCTAATGTCAGATGGATCTTAGCTCAAAGCAGAGAATACCAGGAAGTTGTTTACCTACATTTTATTGACTGTGCAAAGACATCTGATTGTGTGAATCATAAAAAAATTATGGATAATATTGAAAAGAATGTGAATTCCAGAACACTTTTTTTTTATGTGAAACTTGTATATAGACCAAGAGGCAGTCATGTGAACAGATCATGGGGATACTGCATGATTTAGAATCAGGAAAGGTGTGCATCAAGGTGGTATCTTTGCATTATATTTATTCAATCTATATGCTGAACAAATTTCTCAAGAACCTGGATTATATGAAGAACACAGCATCAATTAATTTTGCTAGACCTGCATATGATCATTTGTATAATTAAGTTCATTTGATGCATGAAAGTCTAGATAGATAACCCTTCAGAAACAGTAATGGGAGTAATGGTTCCCTGAGGGTATGGGAAGGGGGAGAAGGGGAAAGGGAGAGTTGATAGCACTGATGACTGCATAACCCCACTTGAGGGGAATGAATAACAGAATTGTAGGTGAACAGATACATTGGAAGCTGTAAGACACAGCAAATAATAATAATATACAGCAATAGGGTTCCTGGGGGGAGGGGGGAGGGAGGGGATAAAGGGGAGCTGATATCAATGAATTCAAGAAGAAAGAAAATGTTTTGAAACTGATGGTGGCAGCAATTGTACAATTATACTTGATCTAATTGAATTCTAGATTGTTG
>NW_022111324.1:42185975-42187301 GCF_000313985.2 Echinops telfairi | reverse complement strand
AAAGGGATTCTTAAGTGGAAACACACACTGCGTGAGGTGATTAGTCCGTGCCATGGATTGGAGCAGTCTGAATCCAACCGCTTATCCCACTACAAAGCAAAATGTAAGAGATAGGTAACTAACATCATTTTAGGTGATATTCTTTCAACGCCAGTTCACTAAGGATAAAACAGGTGGCACACGTGGGAGAAATCAAATTGTACTTGCAGGTTAGCCATTCATCAGAGGGGAGGTTGTTCAGTGGTTGATTCAGGAAGGCACCTGAATTTCAGGTTCAGATCTCTCACAAGTTGGGCTGTCCAATCAAGCACGTGCTCTTTAATTAAGATGTACCTCAGATTTATGGCCTGTAATATGTCAGCATATTAGCCTTCTTGAACTTTGTCACTAGGGCAAGACATAACCTGCGGGACCTAGAGCAGAAGATAATAAGCCAGGATTATGACCCCAAACACACTGCCATAGAGTTGATGCTAACGCACAGTGACCCCGTAAGGGCAGAGGAAAGCTGCCCCTGTGAGTTTCTGAGACTGTAACCCTTCAAGGAAGTTGATCGCCTCATCTACCTTCCATAAAAAGGCTGGTGGTTTTGAACTGCTGACCTTGAGGATTGCAGCCCAGTGTGCAATCACTATGCCACCAGAGCTCCAAATGTAGGAAGGACCTACATCGCAGATTACTGTGCAACTTCAGAGCAATAGAAGTCCAAATGACGTCTACTAACTTCTGAGCCCACGAGTTTGGAACATCTTAGTTTCTGCTTGCGGTAGGGTTTTGGCTTGAAATGTAAAGTATTTACACTCCCTTAATCTGCAAGGAATGGTTTTAAAGCTAAATTGGCAAAATCTTGTTCATTTCTTTTCCGTGTGGGCAAACCACTGCCCAGAATAACTTTTCTTAAAATGTATTAGAGCAGTCTAGCGGGTCACTAGGAGCCCTGGTGGTGTCGTGGTGACATGTGTTGGGCTGCTGGCTGCTAGCTTAGCAGTCTGAAGCCACCAGCTACTCCCCGGGAGAAATGACGCTTTCTGCTCCCATAGAGAGGGGCACCCCTGGACACCCACAGGGACAGGTTCAGGGGTGAACTGAGTAGGAATCGACTTGATGACAGCGAGGCTTTTTGTTTGTTAAATAGGGTCACTGAGCTCATTACGAACTTTAAAAATCATTTTATTGGCACATAATTCACACATCATACAATTTAATCATTCAGTCATATTAAGAAGAGCTGGCAATCATCACCGCAGTCCATTTCAAAATATTTTCTCCTTTATTCATTGTTAGCACTCTATTTTTCCAACTTTATTTTCCAACTTCCCCTGCCAT
>NW_022111324.1:42165029-42185048 GCF_000313985.2 Echinops telfairi | reverse complement strand
TTAATACTAAACCTATAAATATATGTACATAGATCTATTTCCCCATCATCATATATAAATGTATTTACATATATACATGCCTATATTTAGACCTCTATGAATGCCCTTTCCCTCCTAGTTCTTTCCTCTATTTCCTTTGACTTTCCTCTTGTCCCCACTACCATGCTCAGCCTTCATTTGGGTTTCAGTAATTCCTCTCGGCTACATTGCCGTGATCAAGCCATACCAGGCCTCCTATACCCTCCTCGCCATCAGTTTTGGATCACTTGTTCCCTTGTCCTTGGGTTTGTTAACATCCCTAACTTTTATGATTTCTTTCTAATGTCTGAGGCAGATTGAATTATAAACTTAACTTTAACACCATTTTCCCATGGGATTCTCAAGGTCTAGGTCTGTACTCATATGTTTAATTAGAGTCACTCATATCCTGCCTAAGAAGATTGTTGGATTCTCCTGAAGTTCTTGGTCAATGGTTGCTAATTTGTTCCATTTAATTGGTTTCTGTTGAGGATTCTTCATTTGTTATAGAAGGTATGTGGTTGCTTGACTACCACGTGTCCTGCATTTCAAACTCCCAAGGGAGTTCTATATAGGGCACCGCATCTATTCCTGGGAGGTAATTGTCATTTTGTATATGTATTTTGTTGACATATGCCACTGCCTTTTTCCCCCTGTTCTTAATGGCTTCACCTGAGATCATTATGGCCTCCTGGAAGATTAGATTAACATCTTTTGAGGCTAAATCAAAAATTAAAGTTACCTTCCTCTACTCTTTTATGAACTTACTGGAGCCAGCTGTGAAACTTCTCAATTTTCCTTTCACATTTATTAGGTCTTACCTATTGAATAGGGCCTGGACCCTAAATGTTCCATCTGGTCGCACGGTCTCCCACCAAGGGATATCCAGAGTACCTGGCTTTGGGCAGCAGCTCAGGTTCCTGCTGCCCTATCACGTTGCTCTAACTGGGACTTACAGGTTCTGAATTTGGAGATGTCGGCTCTAGAGCTAAAAGAGCCATCAGCTCTTGGGGTCCCACACGTGGAAACTAGGAGCTGGTTTCCACATTCTCAGATTCCTTTATCCTTTCCCAAGATGATTAGAAGGCAGAGAAGGTCAATCCTACCATTTCTTCACAGTTTGAGAGCATTCTGCAATGCCTTGAAGGCTATGGAGGTATCCCAGAGGTGTGACCAAAGGCACTGCAGTGTGGGGTCCCAGCTGACAGAGAGCAGAGCAGTTCCTGGCCAAAGCTGAGCATCACCTGCTCCCCCACCCAGGCTCTGACTCTCCAGAAGAGGCATCCCTTCTCCAACCTGGGCTCCCACTGTGAACTAGTTTCATCATGTAACCTGTGCCTCCTCATGCATTTCTGGAAAGACTTCCTTTGTCTCTACTCCTGGGAAAGCTTTTCAGGAATACCTTTGTACTCACATTCCAAGGGGACCCTGAGCACTCCCTACATAGCCCCTCCACCCCTCCCCCTCGCAGGCAACTGGAGTTGAAGGAAGGAGGTGACAGTGAGAAGACACTCCCTGCACTTCTTGCATGGTTTCTGGGATTTATAAAAACTGCTAACACAGTAAAAATGATCTTTTGAGGGTTGTAAAATTCTCACAAGAGCTGCAAAGGGAAACTGCCTTGGCTCCATCTGTCACAAAGCTGGTGGGGGAAAGAAGTCTGAGATATACTTCTCTATCTTTTTTTTTTTTTTTTAAGGCTTCTAGCCAATATCTCTGCCAATGCTTAAAGAGACAGCCTCAAGACTAGAGCTCTGTGGCATTCTGGGGACAACAGCTTTCATCAAACTTGAATATAGTTTGATAACTATATGATAGTTATAATGATAACAAACCTTTTCCAGTTCAATTTAA
This sequence comes from Echinops telfairi, assembly GCF_000313985.2. Taxonomy (NCBI): domain Eukaryota; kingdom Metazoa; phylum Chordata; class Mammalia; order Afrosoricida; family Tenrecidae; genus Echinops; species Echinops telfairi. The sequence continues at coordinate 42,183,176 of NW_022111324.1, read as the reverse complement.
TACCAGAAGATTACTTACTTTGAGTCTAAAGTTATATTTATACACATGTACATGTGTATATATATATACATAAATCAGTTCATTTGTTCCTTATAATACTAAAACAGTTTTATTCTTAAGCATACACATGTTATAAAATTAAACATATATATTATAACACATGTTCTAAAAGTTGAGGTCTCAAAGAAAGGAAATATATTCATATACATTTCGTCTAATGAATTCCATCCAAAGGTGAAAATTATACTTTCATCAATGATTTTGTTTTAAAAGGTTTTGTTTGTACAAGCCCCCAATAAAATGATTTAATTATTTTTTTAAAAAGGTTTTGTTATACCAATTAAAAATAAATGGTGAGGTGAGGGGATTTGGGAAGCAAGTAATTAATGCTGGAGTGGAGGAGGGAGCACTAGAATTGATTGTGATGAAGTATACATAACTCTTTTTAAAGGAATTTAACTCCCAAGGGCTCAATGGAAAGTAAAGGGAAAAGAACGATGGAATATATGTACTAATATGTTGAATACAATTGATGTATGGATTGTAACAAGAGTTGTAAGAGCCTTCCAATAAAATGGTTTTTTAAAGGGATTTAACTATGGAAATGTATGATATGTGAATTGAATCTAAATAAAATAATTTTTAAAACTAACAAATAAATAGTTCACTCTTCAGAAGTACTGTCCCAGTAAATCATAAGAAGTACTTTGCTACTAAAGGAAGAAAGAATAAAACCCAAATCGAATGTTTCTAAAGTCAGAAGAGCACTCCAGAATGGAGGCCCCAGGTACATCACGGTGGACCCACCCAGAGCCCCAGGAGGGGCCTCCAGGAGGGGTGAAGGGCAAACCAGGAGTTCCAGCCACTAAACAGACTGCATACACTGCCTGCGTTTCCCCATATCTAAGGATACACACTCAGCTAAATTATTTTTTTAAACACCCAAGTATAATTTTCTCTTCTTCACATCGACTCACCTATTCTCAATGCCGGGTAAAAGAACAAGAAGACAAGTATAATTCAAAACAGGCTCAAGGAAACAGAAACCTGGGTTTCAAGGGCCACGCAGAGAGACACTGCAGAAAGCCAGCCTCCCAGAGACTCAAACCATCATTTCATCCTAACCAGACCTTACAGGGACCTGCCAGGGGAGGAGCCTGAATTCCAGAAAAACTGAAGACCTCTACATCCCTTCCCATCCTCTTCTAGGTGGGAGAGGTAGCCCCTGCCCCTCGCCACACCTTACAGAGATGTAAACTGCTCTCCAGAAGTCTGAGTCCTCCGAATTCCCTCGCATGCATCTTTCAGATGGTAGAGGGCCCCCTGCCCCACCTGGGCTTCACAGAGGCTTTGAACCGGTGCCACAGAGGGCAATACACACCAAAAGGGAAGGAGAGAAAGAAGGAAACTTCCCCAGCGATGTTCCTCTTACATCGGATCTGGCTGGAGGCTCATAGAGGCATTTTAAGACAAAAATAAAAGGAATTCTGGTAGCCACTTGTCTTCTTGCCCGGGTAAGATTTCAATCCCATCTCCCCGGGGAGAACGGCACAGCCCGCTTCCTCTCGGTTGGGCTTGCCCAACAGATGTTACTGGAATTAGGGTCTTTTTTGTTTTGTTTTGTTTTGTTTTTTGAACTGAGAGAGTTTTTCTCTGCTCAGACCTGTAGGGCACGCTGGAGAGGCTCCCAGGTGAGAGGAACCATATAATCAGCACAGTTGACATATGGGCTTCTTCAGCTGCACATGCAGGCGGAGGCTTTTGAGGTTCACAGGGAACATGGGAGGTTCCAGGAACTGCAGCCCAAGTTTGCCCCCTTCCCACCACATGACTTTGGGCCCAAGGGGTTCTGGTGAATGAGGAAGTCCACAAGATGGCGCCAGTTCTCGGCCTCTGAGACAAGTTCTGTGAAAATACCTTTACATCTTTAAGAGAAGATGAACCCAAAAATTTTTTTTAATTTTTTTAAAAAGAAGAAGGTGAAGGTGAACCTATGTGACAGAGCAGCACGAGGAGCTTCTTTGAGCTCTTGTCCCGCAAGGGAACCACTTTTGCCTCTGGTTCTGGTCTAGGTATCTGCCTGTGCTCCCCTGCCCAGAACTCAGTGAGGCTGGTGCAGGACTGGGCTGCGTTGGTTCTGATGTAGCCAAGGGTCTCCCAGTCAGAACCAACCCCGTAGCCCCCAACAAGAGCAACATATGAACGAAGTCCTGGGGCGCAGGTGCACCACAGCCATTCCACAGGAGACAGGGGTGGCAGTCTGTGCCTACAACGATTTATACTCTTGGGAACAGAGGGACAGCTCTACTCTGTCCTATAGGGTCACTGAGAGTTGGAATCAACTCAACAGCACAGAGTTGGGGTTTTGATTAAGAACACATGAGATACACTGCTTTCGACCCTGGAGGCTTCTTTTCCATTCCCGTCTGCATCAAAGCTCGTGCAGTTGGCAGACTGCAGAGCGCATGGCCCACAATGGAGAACCTCTTCAGCGGCTTTGTTGGTCTCAGGGTGTGAGACTCATTTGTTCCTGCTTTTGTTTTTTATCTCCTGCCCGGGCTTAAAAGGCATTCGTTTAGCAAGAAGAGGATTTTAAAATGCTCAGAACCTAGCATTAGGTACACACAAACTTCTTGCTGGAGAGCAAAATAAATAAAAAGGAGTCACAACAACAAAAATGAAGTCGAATAATGAAGTACATTTCAATCATAATGCTGAGAAATGCCACGTAAGGAAATTTGGGGTAAATAAAAAAGATGAACGTAGGTGGATAAAACTAAAAACCCAAACAAAATAAGCAGCCAAGTGCACTGCTGTCGAGTTGATTCCAACGCCTAAGGGCATTATAGGACAGAGAACTGCCCCACAGTCTCCCCGGCTGTCCGTGGTCAGGAAAGTTGGGGGTTCGACCAGTCGCTGTGTGCTTTAGCCACTGTGCCATCCAGGATCTCTGATGAAGACTAGCAGTCTGGGATGGGGTGGAAAGAAGAGGGGAGGTTGCTCCAGCCACCTCAAGCAGGGTGAAGACTGCATAAGTAAAAGCATGGGGACAGACAGTGAGGCGCAGAGGAAAGGACCTTGGTCATTGTGGATAGGTGCCTTACAGTCTATTTTGACTCATCGTAGCCCTGTGTGAAGGACCCCTGGTAGTTGTAGTGGTTACACCTTGGGCTACAATTTGAGAAGTCAGCAGTTCAAAACCACCAGCCACTCTGAGGGAGAAAGACAACATTTCTACACCTGTAATGGGTTACAATCTTGGAAACTCACAGGGGCAATTCTGCCCTGTCCTATAGGGTAACTATGAGTCAACATTGATTCAATGGTTTGGGTTGGCCCCATGTCAGAGTAGCGCTGCCCCATAGAACTTTCTAGGCAGCAATCCTATGAGAGGGAGATGGTATACAGAGGAAAGTAATGACCGTGAAGTTAAATTCACCAAGGATGCAGGCAATCTACAGAGAAAGCACAGGTTGCCTTGATGGGGTGTAGCAAACACTAACAGGAGCAAGACTGACAAGAAGAAATTGTAAAATCGCTTGTGAAACCTACAAAAGCTATAACTCAGATGCCTTTCAGGTCACATAATTCCTCCTTCTAAAAGACGGGGTTCAACTGGTTTAAGAGACATGCACAGCAGGGGACCTAAAATGATTGTGACCTAAAATGACCAATGATTGCTAAGTGAACTAAAATGGGAGTTGCAGCACTAACCTGGGATTCAAACTAAAAATAACGGACTTGTCAGGAGTCCTAATGGGAGTAGCGATACCATGATGGTAGAGGAAGGTGGTGGGAGAAAGGGGGAACCGATCACAATGATCGACGTATAACCCTCACCCCCAACCCAATATGAAAAACAACAGAAACATGGATGAAGAGACACAGTGGCTGGTGTAAGATATGAAAATAATAATAATTTATAATTTATCCAGGGTTCATGAGGGTGAGAGTGTGGGGGAGGGAGGAAACATGAAGAACTGATACCACGGGCTCAAGTGGAAAGAAAATATTTCGCAAAGGATGATGGCAACATATATACAAATATGCTTGATACAATGGATGTATGGATTGTTATAAGAGTTATGAGCCCCCAATAAATGATTTTTTTAAAAAGACTTGTGCAAATGCCCAAATAGTTATGCTAAGTGTCACAGAGGCCTTTCAAAAGATTCTATTTTGAATGTTTGGACTCCCACACTGCACACACACACACGCACAGAAAAAAAAGTAACCAAGAAAAAATAGTAAAATCCATCTACTGCATGAACTATGCAAATCAGAAACCTTATGCCAAGAACCACAACTTGAACCCACCAGCCACTCGCTAGGAGGGAGATGAGGTACTCTGCTCCTGGAAAGAGTCATAGTCTTGGGACAGGGTTCTCTAAAGAAACAAAAGCAGGGCACTTACTTCCCTGAGACAGCTAATATACTGGCAGTCCTTCAAGTCTTGAGAGTGGCCGGGTGCAAGTCAAGAAATCAGACAGCTGAGTCCACTGTAGAGCAATTCAATACGGCCACAGGAAGCAAACAGCAAGAGAGGTCACCAACAGCCAGATGACAGGATCCAACAGTCCCCAGCTCAAGTGATGTACATTGCAGTAGCGTGGTGAAGCAGGTCTTGAAGGAACCTCAACCTACAATGACACAGTCCACAGGTTGTGTATCCACAGGTAGAGTAGCTCGCAAGTTGAGGCAGAGAACCAGCTAAGGCAGCTACATACTCGTCTGATCACCAAAGAGCAAGAGACCAGAAAGTCAAGGCTCACTGAGCCATTTATCTCTCCACCCTTCAATTAATCCCACATGTGTTCATTGGCCAGGTTGGTACAATAAACCTACCTATCATAGACCCCTATAAAGGTTTGCTATGATGTAGATTACACCACTTATCTATTAATTTGTCCTACTATGGTGACTTCTGTATTGCTGTGATGTTGGAAGCTATGTCACTGGTATTTCGAATACCAGCAAGGTCACCTTGTGAACAGGTTTCAACAAAGCTTTCAGACAGACCATGAAATTTATCAAACATGTAATCAAGGTTCATTGATAATTATTGACAATTGGAATGCAAAACATAGAATCAAAAAGGAAGGAACGATAGTTGTAAAATATGGTCTTGGTTATATCAAAAAAGGTGGAGATCTTTTGCAGCAACACAATGGTGAATATGCATGTTAACTTCTCCAGATGCCATATACAGAAACCAAATTGGCTACATCTGGGGGAAGAGAAGATGGAGAAACTCAACATCAGCAGCTGAAGTCAGGCCAGGGGCTGACTGTGGAACAGACCATCAACTGCTCATATGTAAGTTCAGACAGAAGTTAAAGAAAATCAAAACAAGTCCATGAGAGCCAAAATAAAACCATGAATATATCCCACCCAAATTTCAAGAACTGATTTGATGCAGTTAGCTCTAATGTTATTGGATCTGATCAGCTTTGGAATGACATTAGGAACACCATGTGTGAAGAAAGCAAATGTCATTAAGAAGACTGGAGACAAAGGAAGACAGTTACTTGAGCAACTTATTGAAATAGCTCCATGTTTGTACCCATTCCAAAACACGGTGGCCCAACAGAATTTTCAAATTAAAAAGCAATATCATTAACATCACATGCAACTAAAATTTTGCTGAAGATCATTCTACAATTGTTGCAGTGGTACATTGACAGGGATTTGCCAGAAGTTCAGGACAGATTCAGAAGAGGATGTGGAACAAGGGATATCATTGCTGATGTCAGATGGATCTTGGCTGAAAGCAGAGAATACCAGAACAGTGTTTATTTTTGTTTTATTAACTATTCCAAGGTATTAGGCTATGTCAATCATAACAAATTCTGGATCTCTTTGAGAAGATTGGGAAGTCCAGAATACACTATTGTGCTTATGGATCAAGATTCAGTTGTGCATACAGAACAAGAGCATGATGCATGACTTAAAATCAGGAAAGGTGTGTGTTAGGATGGTGCCCTCTCGTTATACATATTTAACCTGTACGCTGAGTAAATCATCAGAGAAGCTGGGTTATATGAAGAAGAATGTAGTATCGGGACTGGAGAAAGACATACTAACAATTTGTGATATACAGGTGACACAAACCTTCCTTGCTGAAGGTGAAGAAGACTTGAAACCCTTGCTGATGAAGATTCAGGATTGCAGCCTTCAGTGTGGATCACCACTCAATGGACAGAAAATAAACATCCTCACAGCTGGACCAATAGGTAACACTGTGATAAATGGAGAAAAGATTGAAGTTGTCATGGATTTCATGTTACTTGGAATCACAAAAACTGCTCATGGAAGCAGCAGTAAAGAGATCAAAGGACACATCGTATTGAGCAAATCTTCCGTATAAAACCTCTTGAAAGATTTGAAAATCAAGGACGTTACTCTGAGGATTAATGTGCTCCTGACCCAAGCCATGGTCTTTTCCATCACCTCATCTACCTGTGAAGGTTGGACATTGAATAAAGAAGATCACAGAAGTCTGGATGCATTTGAATTATAGTACTGGGAAAGAATATCGAGAGTACCATCGACTGCCAAAAGAAAGCACTGGCCTGTCCTGGAAGAAGTACAGCCACCATGTTCCTTCGAGGCAGGGATGGGTATTCTGCATCTCACATAATTGGGACATGTTATCAGAAGAGAGCAGTCTCTGGAGAAGGACATTATGCTTGGTAAAGCCGTTATGTGGTTATGTGTTGTGGAGTTGGTTCCAACCCATAATGACCCTAAACACAGGCCTAAGTGAAAAGTAAGATGGATTGGCACAGCGGCTGCACGTGTGAGGATGGCGCAGGACCAAACAGGGTTGCCTGCTGCTGTACTAGGGTCGCCGTGAGCTGGAACAATAAAAACAGGAGCTGTCATCGCCTTGGTTGGCTTAATCCTTATGAGAACATATCACCAGATCTTTCTCCAGTAACGCCACTGGGTGGCTTTTTCGCCATGTTTGAAACCAACCACTTTTTCATTATTTTTGAAACATCACTATTTGATCAGCAGCTAAGTGCCACCAGGACTCTCTAGAATTTGCGTCTGATAGTATAGTAATATCTGAGGTCACTTAATCAGCAAGGATATGGTAGTGTTTGATTAGAAACCTATCTGGAACAAGATACTAGCCTCTTTGTGTGGAAAAGCTATTTGTTAAATCCTTGTGAATCTCAGTCCATAATGAGAATCTATCAATAAAATGCTTGAAGGACATAGAAGAAGACATTGTCTCCAACTGCCTCTTGCTCTTAGGTATGATTTCTTATTAATCACAGCGACAATGGGAACTTGGGGATGTAGATCCAATTTGCAGTGGAACATCAATCATAATTTACTGGTGAGTGTCCATTCCCTAAATGCTCATTCCTAAACAGTGTTGCAGTGTAACCCAATCTAAATATTTTTCTGTAATATTGTTACTTTCCTGTAATATTAATTTCTGGAAAGAATAGAATTTCTCATTTTTAATTGGCTTTTCCCCTTATGTGCTTAATAAAAAGTTGAAAGGCATAATCTATGTGGTTTTCTTTATATTTTAAGGATACCTAGATCATTTTCTTTTCTCAGGGGAGGTTAGTGCTAACAAAGAATTTGGCCTGTGCCTGTGGTAAAATGGAGCAAAGTTATTCTTTTAAAACCCAGATCCAGCCTTCAGAAAAAAGAAAATCTCATTCCGCTGTTAACTGTGGTGCATTCAACAAAAATCCAACACACTATTAATCAAGGGATGAGTCTCTCACTCAGCTGAAGGTGACTGAGAGAAGCTTTTACAACCAGGTTCATAGGGAATCCTCTTCATTCAAGTCTGAATGGCATGCCTATCAAAGCATTCATTATCGTTTTCTACAGAGTTGATGAATTCTTACCCTTCAGTTATGAGAAGGCTCAATCAACTCCTGTCCTGTTACCTACAGTGTAAGTCTAGATGCTCTTTGCTCTAGTCTTTTGCCTTTTCAGTCAAATTGGTTATTTTGACTAAATATTGGAAATTCATACATTTGCTTAGTGCTAGTAAAAGTGTTTAGGATCCCTGCTGGTCCTGTTGGATAAACATTAGACTGTTAACCACAAGGTCAGTGGTTCAAACCCACCAGCTGCTCCATGGGTGAAATATGGGGCTGTCTACTCATGTGAAAGTTTACAGCCAATGAAAATGCACCATTCTCACAATGGTTCTTCTGTTTGAGCCCATTGTTGTAGCCCTTGTGTTAGTCCATCTTGTTGAGGGCCTTCCTCTGCTTCATTGCCCCTCTACTAAGTATGATGTCCTTCTCCAAAGATTGTCCTCTCCTGATAACATGTCCAGAGTATGGGAGACAAAGTCTTACCATTCTTGCCTCTAGGAACATTCTGGTTGCACTTCTTCCAAAAAAGATTTGTTGCTTTTTTTAGCAGCCCGTGGTACTTTCAATATTCGTTGCCAGCACTATAATTCACATGCACCAATTCTTCTTCCGTTTTCCTTACTCGATGTCAGAATCTACATGATAGCAGTGGGAAGAAGAAGAATGAAAGTTCTTACCGGCCTAATGGGAGCCAGGGAGCAGAGCCCTTAAATGAATTGGAAAGTGATGGGGTGGGAGTTGAATGACGTGACTCACATGAGATGCATTAGGACACATTAACAAACGATTCTAATAATGGTGGTGGTTATGACCTATTAAGTGGGGCAAGCAGACAAGTATGTGTGATGGATTGGAGTGCTGGAGACAATTCCCCATCAATCTGCTCCGTTTCTTCATGTCTTGCAAACAAAGGCAATGATCCACCTCTTGCAAGCAGAGCTTTAAAAAGTTTTAGTATGATAACTGCTAAATGTATGTCCAGATTAAAAAACATTCTTGGAAGATAGAGAAGGTATTTCCCACCCAGCAGTGGGCAGATGTGAGAAATGTAGGTACCTCCTTTACCTAAGTCAGCGTACAGATGTCACTGGGCTTTCTTGATACTACTTTGTGGCCCGGGGAACTGATACAAACAAATGCTGACCCTTTGGCTACTCCTTTTGCTGTGATTTGTGCAGACTTTTTTATTCAAGCCAGTAGTTTTGTGTCTTCTACGTGCATCTGTGGAAGTGGCATCTCCCATGGGAGCTTTCGAGTAGAGTGCAATCTAAAACCCTTCACATTTCTTGATATAAAGTGGTCCTTTGCTATGATGATCCTGTCATTGGCAAGTGATTTTGAAGGTCGTAGGAGCTCTGGTGGTGTACTGGTTATGAGTTGGGCTGGGATCTACATGGTCAGCAGTTCGAAACCAATGGCTGTTCCATAGGCCAAAGACTGGGCTTTCTACTCCTGTAAATAGTTATGGTCTCAGAAACCCACAAGGGGTCATTATGAGTCAGCATTTTCTTGAATGGCAGTGAGTTTGGTTTTTTTGGTTTTGAGTTACTAAGACTAAGCTCTACCTTTTAAGAAGTGTCTTCCAGAATAAATGCTTACCAAAAAAACATTGCTTAATGTGTCACACAGGATTTTCTCCGCCATGATATTTATGAGTGCATGTCGTTAGGTCTTTTTTCTGTAGTGCTTCTGGGTAGGTCAAACAGCCAAACTTTCAGTCAGTAGTTGAGTACAAATTGCTGGTACCACCCTTACCCATTTACCACTGAGTCGATTATGACTCACAGTGATCTTACAAGACAAAGTAGAACTGCCCATGGAGTTCCTAAGACTGCCATCTTTTTTAAGAACAGCCTGCCACTTCTTGCTCCAGTACAGCTGCTGGTGGGTTTGAACTACTGACCTGTCAGCTACTGAATGTGCTTCAAACACCTGATCAGCCGAACTTCTTTTGTACCACCTGGAAACCTTCTATCAGATTGAAAAATTAAAACCAATTCTATCTTGATATACAGACCATAATGTGTTAACTCTATAATTTAAAAAAAGCCCACTCCAAAAACGAAGCACTGCCCTTGAGTCAATTCTGACACATAGTGGCCTGTAGGGCAGAATGGAATTTCTCCTTAGGCTTTTGGAGCCTATAAAACTTTAGGACAGTAGACTCATCATTTTCCCAAGGAACAGCTAGTGGGCTTAACCCATCAAGCTTGCAATTAACAGTCCAACACTAAAATTCAGTATCAATTCTATAGCAGAAATTAGTTTTTGACATTTCAAACCTCCTTCTTCTTTATCATTTTTACTCCTGAGGAGATTAGACCTTATTCTGTGTGCAGTTCAAAGCCATAGACAGTTTGTTTCGTTTTGTTTTTTGTTTCATGTTAAGCAGTAACACAAATTAGTCACTCAGTTCTCGGTGTATGGCAGGAACTCTAACGCCAATGTCTGAGCTAGATTGGACAGAGGATACAAAGGAACAGCGGGAATACAAGCTTGCAAACAGGGAAATCAGTTAAGAGATGATTTCCATTTTCTAGTCAAGGGGAGCTTGAATGTAGGCAGTGGCTAGATGGGGGGTCAATCTCATTTTGAATGCATAGAGAGTAGGCAGGCAGACAATAATGATTATGTTCAAATGCGTTCCAATATAAAACACTCTGGCAAAAGGCAAAGAATTACAAGGTTCGTTTATATTAAATGCTCATTCTGCTTTTAAAATGGTGATCAACTCCCTTGGTGCTTAGAAACTCATACTTCATAGGAGGAGGTCAAAGAAAGAGAGGAAGCTCAAAACAACACTCTTTAAATCTAAAATGAGCAGATAACCAGATAAGCTAGGTTAAATGAAGAAGAGTGTGGCATCAGGATTGGAAGAAGGCTAATTAACAATCTGAGATATGTAGACGACATAACCTGGCTTGCTGGAAAGTAAGGAGGACTTAAAGCACTTGCTGATGAAGATCAAGGGTTGCAGCCTTCAATATGGGTTACAACTGAATGTAAAGAAAGCCAAAATTCTCACAACTGACCCAAGCCAAGTGTTTTCAATCACCTCATAGGCATGTGAAAGTAGGACATTGAAGAAGGAAGACTGGTGAAAAACGGATACATTTGAATTATGGTCTTGGTGAAGAATATTGTACCCTGACCTACCAAAAGAACAAACATCTGTCTTGGAAGAAATACAGCCAGAATGTTTCTTAGACACAAGGATGGTGAGACTTTGTCTTGTGTACGTTAACAGGAGAGACCAATCCCTGAAGAAGGATGTCATCATTCCTGATAAGTGGAGAGTGAAAGGAGGAAGGCCCTCAATGAGATGGATTGGCCCAGTTCTTGTTTATTGAATTGCGCTCACTCTTCTGGATAACTGCTACTGATAACAAACCCATTTTATTATTATCAGCTGATCCTGTGAGTCCAAAATTCAGACAGAGCACTGTAGGCTTGGCTTGACTCTGTCACATGATGTCTGCAACGCTAGCTGGTAAGTCCCTGATATCTGGAGCGTGTGCAGCTAGGTTTATGATTATCTGGAGCTTTATTTACTTACTTACTTACTTACTTATTTACTTGTTTGTTTGTTTGTTTGTTTATCTATTTATTTACTTGCCCAGCCTCCTGGGAAAGCATGGCTCAAAGGCTAGACTCAGCTGGATGGACCACCAGACACCTACATGTAGCCTCTCCACATGGCTTGGGTTACCCTCAGCCTGGCAACTGGGTCTGAAAGGAAGTTGCCCAAAAGAGAACATCTGAAAGTGAGCATTCCAAGAGACCAAGGCTGAAGCTGTTTGGTGTTGTATCGCCTTGCCTCAGAAGTCACCTAGAATAATTTTGCATGTACTCCATTGGCTGAAACACAGGAAAGCCTGCCCATCATCATAGGGATCAGACATAGTCCCACCATTCAATAGGAGAAGTATCATTGTAGATACTAGAACTGGAAATGGAAATATTACCCCTGTGGTCTTTGGGAGATGCGATCTGTTACTCTTAAGAGTACTCAGCGAGTTGCATAAGCAAATATGGTAAAGAAAGCTGATGATGCCCGGCTATCAAAAGATATAACATCTGGGGTCTTAAAGGCTTGAAGGTAAGCAAGTGGCCATCTAGCTGAGAAGCAACAAAGTCCACATGGAAGAAGCACACCAGGCTGTGCAATCATGAGGTGTCCATAGGATCAGGTATCAGGCATCAAAGACCCAAAATCAAACAAACAAACAAATCATATCATATCAATGGGAATGAAGGGGAGGGAAGAGTGGAGACCCAAAGCCCATCAGTAGTCAACAGGACACCCCCTGTCAGAAGGGCCACAAGGAAGAGACAAGCCAGTCAGGGTGCAGTATAGCACCAATGAAACACACAACCTTCCTCTAGTTCTTTAATGCTTTCTCCAATCATGACCCCAATTCCATATTACCTGTCTGGTTGGACCAGAACATGTACACTGGTACAGACAAGAGCTTGCAACACAGGGAATCCAGAACAGATGAACCCCTCAGGACCAATAAGGGGAACAGTAATACTAGGAGGGTAAGGGTCGGGGCGAGTAAGGGGGAACCAATCACAGTAATCAACGTATGGCTCCCCTCCCAGGGGGACGGACAGCAGAAAAGTGGGTGAAAGGAGACAGTAGTCAGTGTAAGACATGAAAAAAAAAAGAATAATTTATAAATTATCAAGGGGACATGGGGTGGGGGGAAATGAGGAGCTAACATCAAGGGCTCAAACAGAAAGAAAGTGTGAAGAAGATGATGACAACATACGTACAGATGTGTTTGACACAATGGATATATGTATGGATTGTGATCAGAGCTGTAAGAGACCCCAATAAAATTAAAAAGAAAAAAGAATTCAGTGAGTCAGAAATTCAAATAGGGCTCAACAGGGACACCGGGCACCTCTGCGCGGAGGAGTTCAGTGGTTTAGGTTGACATAATGCCTCCGTGCTAGAATCATCTGTAGGGTGTTGTTTTGTTTTGTTTTTCCATTTTCACGCCTGGTGTCTTTCTTTCTCTCTCTTCCAGTGTCACTTTGAGGTCTTACCATATGCCCTCCGCATAACTAGGGGAAGGAAGTCAGACTTCTTACATAATGGCTCAGGTCCCAGCATAATAAAGCAGAAGCTTTGTGGCTTTTTATGAGCTGGGCTCAGAAGTCACATAGCAGCTTTTCCACTTTCTCTGCTGGTCAAAGCAGACATAAGCCCACCCAGATTTGGGAGATGGGAATATCAGTCTGCCCAGTACACAACTAAACTTTGGTGTGACACTAAAAGTTGAAATACAATTCACATAAGAAGAATCCAATTTTAAAACTTCAGAAAGCATTCAGCATGATGGCATTACAGATATCATGACAATGCCCTGCATTTGTATGACATTTGACACATAGCCTTGACATTTAATTATGCTATTTGATCTTTTGGCAGTAGGCATTGTAGGTGCTATTTATTCCCTTTTCTGCCTTAAATCCTTTGTGAAATTAAAACCTATATAAATTATATTATTCTACTATTTGTATCCCACTTTGCATGACAGATGGTACCTGTTCACTGCATAATTACATATCTTAAATCTATAACACTCATTAAGACAATTTTGCAGGCGGACAATAACGATTATGTACAAACGCTAGGCAATAAAAAGCACTCAAGCAAAAGGCAAGGTTTTGGCGATAGACCGGCAAAGAAACGCAAGGTTTGTTTATATTAAATGCCCAGTCTGGTTGAAAAATGGTGGTAAACTCTCTTGGTGCTTAGTAACGCTTATGCTTTATGGGAAAAGGTCAAAGACAGAGAGGAAGTTCAAAACATTACTCTTTAAATCTAACATAGTACCAGGAGCACAAGTGAGCCTGATCTTATTATGTGACTGATAATAAATTTAAGTGCTGGACCATTTCACATCAAATGAACATTTAGGAACATGTTGCTCATTTTAAGCCATCTATTTATGATAACTTTCCCCTTTACTTGCACAGATATTCATTATAAAGGTAAACATTCATTTTAACAGCTAGATCTTCCTTTAGCATTTTTCTTCGTCAAGCGCCATCAAACTTGACAGGCGAAATTTTATAAAAACATACTGTTTTAACATGCCGGCTAAATGAGTTTGTTGCCATGCATTAACTTAAAAGATGACTTCAAGTGTTATAGCAACAGTCAAAAACAGATGGAATCGCTGCAAGGCGGTGCTGAGAGAGGAACTCTTGGGACAGAAACTGATTTTGTTGTCTTAATGAGTCCTGTTTGGGAATAAGTCGTTTTTCAAGTCCTTTCCACAGAGGAGAATAGTGGTGGGGGTGATGGTGTTTTTCTGTTTACAGGGGGAAAATGTGGAAATTCTCAAGTCAAAACAAAATTCTCTAGTGGAAAGGTGTAACCCCAAACTAAATATATACATATTCAAGGCGGTTTTTCATTCTACCAGAATTTTAAATGGACCTTGAAAGCAAATTTGCTCTCTTTAAGAACTACTCTTACATCTCTCCTTATGTAAAAAGATACTGACGTCTGAGAAGGTGGAACGGATTTCAAGTAAGAGAGATGCCAAAAGGAACAGGATTCCACCTGAGCTGCCGTGTACATAACGTCGTGTGTACGCAACGCCAAGTGTACGCCACGTCCAGTGTACGTAATGCCGAGTGTATGTAACGAACGAAATGCAAAGGAACGTGTTTCCCCCAAAGCTTAGCAATTCTGGATGCCTCTCTGACTGCGCATCTTTAAAAACCAGATCGAGACGAAGCAGAGTTTGGGAGTGAGGCTTTTAACACTGCAGACCCTTCCCTGATTAATCAAAGACGTAGTAAGCGCCAACGACGTAAGCACTCTAGTAAGCAGTAGGCCTACTATAATATGGTAAGGAACCAAAAAGAAGATTCTGCCCCTAGCTCCTGGAGTTTATAGTCAAGGAGCTAAATGTGTCTGGTACACGACCCTAAACGGCTGGTGACATTTTGTTACAAATGCTGATGAAAGACATGTTTGTATTTCTTGTGGTGAGTTGCAGGAGACAGCCAGGGCTTTCTACTGCCCTGAAGAGTCACAGTCTCAGAAACGCAAAAGGCACCTCGACTCTGCCCTTTGGGATGGAAGTCGACATCGACTGGATGGCGGTGAGTTTGATTTGGTTTCTGTGTCCATCCATTTCATTTTCCCTGTTGTCGCTAATTTATTTGCTATTTGTATTCATAAGCGTCCTCGGGGGTGCCTGTTAGTGCACTCAGTAGCTACATGAAAGGTGGAACGTGCCAGTCTACCCAGAGGCGCCTCAGAAGAAAAGTCTGGGCGTCTATTTCTGAGAAATCACACATTGGAAACCCGATGGAAAACCTGTGTTCTACTCTGACACATATAAATTACACCTGGGTCAATGGCAATTGATTTTATCCATCATTAAGGATAAGTACATTCTAAGTTTTTAGCTCATCAGGACATTTTTTCATGTATTTCAGCATTATTCAGAGCTCCCCCTCATTTGTTCTTTCTGCCTGGGGGTGGTGGGGGTGGTGGAGAAGCTAAAAACACTAATGGTTCCTTCAACTCGGGATCACATGTCTTCTATTTTGCAGTTGACTCCACGCTTCACTTTATTTTAATTGTGTGAGAATACAAGAGTCCTGGAGCCATCATGGTTACGTGTTGGGCTGCTAACCTTGCAGTTGAGAATACGACGCTAGCTATGGTTGCCACCAACTAACATCCCTCTACCTTCTCCAGATCATTAATAAATGAATTGAATGTATTGAGTTAATTATTAATCAAATTTTAAATTAAATGAATTATTATTAATTAAAATTATTAAGTTAAATAAATTAAGAAAACAATAAAAGATCATTCTCAGGTAAGCAGAGGCCTCTATTCGAGGAAATCCGAATGTCATTATACATCTACATGCTCTATTGCCTATGGGGTAACTATAGGTGGAACTAACTCAATAGTACCTAACAGCAGCAATGTGGGTAAGCTAAGAAATCCAGGTGGTGCAGTAGGTTAAGTGTTAACCACAAGGTCAGGAGTTGAAATCCACCTACCACTCCGTGGGTGGAAGATGAAGTGCTCCGCTCCAGTAGTGATGCATAGCCCCAAACCTCTGGCTACAGTTCTACTCTGTCCCGTGCTGTGCTATGAATCAGCACTGACTTGACAACAGTGTCATGTTTGGGTTTGGATGAGTAAAATATTTTAGATGCAATGAGTGTCATGTGTTTGCTTCAAAATAAACATAGGAAACACGATGCTGTGGCTCAAAAATAGATTTGGCCTTTAAGGACCATGACTTTGGGTGTGGCCATGAAGATAGGCACAAGGTATGGTTGATGTGTGTGCAGAGAGAAGCACCACTGTACTGATTTATTTGTGTGGTGCCCCTGTGTGCCAGCCCCTCTTCTAGGCACTGACTATACAGCAAGGCTTCAGTAAGGATCGCCAGGTGTCTGGGATTGCTGAAGTCTGTAAGATTCAGTTACATAAAGTTTATGGATAGCACTTAGTTATTTCATATTCTTTGATTGCCTTCTTTGATTGCTTTAAAGGAATCTTACTTAGTTATTCTGTTAAAGTGTGAAATAGCTCTGGGAATGTCCTGTGGTCAATAGGTAGACTTTATGGAATGGAAATTCGACATCTCATTCATAACTCATTGAAGGCAACTGGGGGGTAGCATATATAACACATTGTTTTTTAATTTAAAAATGTTTAAATGTATTGTTTAAATTTTTTTGCTTCTGTGTTGATAGGAAATGTTCTTGGCAATATTGTAGTACAAGATCCTACTATTTTCTCAATTTTAACAACTCAAGGTGTTTAGCAAGTACCTGAACTCTTGGACATTCCATATGAAACAGCCAGCACTTGTGTTCCTTTGCTAGCCAGATGAGGGATGACAACCTTGAAATCTAACCAGCACTTCACACAAAACTGAGGCTTTTTTAATGGAGGAGCTAATTACTATTCCACTTCCTTGGCTTAAATGTCTTGAATTCTTCCATATGCTTATGCCTGAGGCCCAAAGAATAACAAGACCAAGCACAAGGTTCTCGATGAGTAACATTAATGAAATAACCCGACCATGTTTTAGTGGAATTGTTTGTCATCAAATATCCATGAAGGACCTGGTGCCCCACCTGACTAGATATGACAATGTAACTTGGTGTTTTCCATTGTGGCAACATGATCATAAACACATTAACAAGTCCCATAGTGTGATCAACAACAGATGTAGAATTAGAAGTGTTGGCAAGTTTCATCAGGTATTTGGGCCTCATGTATTTTCCACCACTTCTAAATCCCATTGCTCTAAAAAACTGCCCAGGCAACTGTTCTCTCTGAAAAGCTGTTTGCTGTGAAAATATTCCCTTTTGTTCCAAGCTTTGACTGAATAAGCAGACATAGATTGCCTTGGGTATGTTTGGGCATGCGCGCATGCTCTTGGGTGTGTGTGCCTGCAGGAGTGATGGTGAAGATCTACCGTATAATGCCAGCTACTTATTACAGAATAGATCCTATTCTCCAATATTTACAATGGATATCTTCAACATATTTTCACCATAGCTATGCAGTGAAAGAAATACTTTAAAAAAGAAGTTTATCCAAAACTGAGACAATAATATCCATGTAGACCAAAAAAAAAGCTTTTAAGCAATTCTAAAGATGGTTTCTTACTAATAGCTTATGCTTCTGTCTTCAGCATCTTTTTGGAAGGGAATTTCCCATCACTCACTCATATAGTGATCAGTTCTCTGATTTCAGGACCCTCAAACACGGCTGAACATACCACGTAAGTTGGCTATCGGCATTGTCCCTTCTTAAAGCACCATGATTTATTCCATTAACATGCTGTCAATACAAGTCACAGTGGGAAAATGCCATTATCATTTCATTTCATTTCTACAATGAGCAAGCATCCAGGATCCAAGAAACCAATCGAAACAGATACAGATGACAATCATGGAACCCAGATCAAATACTAACTAGAGGAAGAGACTGTGACCAGAAACGGGGAACAAGGAGCAATGGATTGCCAATAGACCCGACACCGTGTGGCCATTTTTAAGATTGCAAGCCATGCTCTAGTTGAGACAAGACTCAGATGGCCAGATCCAATTGTCCAGGACTACACTGGAAGCCACCTTGGTGATCTGTGGCTAAAGAGGTGTGATTCTTCCCCTATTCGGCAAACCCTCCTGTGACAATAAACATGGCACCACTAGTACCCCTACCCATTTGGCAACCAGTCAAACAACCAGTCAACCAAACTTTACCACCACTGCCAAT
>NW_022111324.1:42162366-42163787 GCF_000313985.2 Echinops telfairi | reverse complement strand
AGAGGTTTATCTTTCCTGGATTCATTGTGTCGAGAGCTCTTATCTGTACCAGTGTACATGCTCAGTCTAGCTGAATTTGTGAGGTAGAACTGGGGTCATGCTAGTAGGGGAGAGGAAGCATTAAAGAACTAGAGGAATGTTGTGTATTCTGTCAGTGCTATGCTGCCCCCTCGCTGACTCATTCCTTCCTTGTGATCCTTCTGTCAGGGGATGTCCATTTGTGTACAGATGGACTGTGGGTATCCACTCCGACCATCATTTGCATTGGTATAGTTGTTTGTTTGGGGTCTTCTGATCCTGATACTTGATCCCATTGACACCTTGTGATCACAGAGGCTAGTGTGTTTCTTCCATGTGGGCTTTGTTGCTTCATTGCTAGATGACTGCACCTTTAGCGTCAAGCCTTTAAGATCCCTGATGCTATATCTTTTAATACCCGGGCACCATCAGGTTTTTTCAACACATTTACTTATGCACCCATTTTAACTTCAGCAATTGTTTTGGGAAGGTGAGCATCACAGATTACCAGGTTTATTAGAATAAAATGTTCTTGTGTTGAAGGAGTACTTGTCTAGAGACCCTGTCTGCTACCTTAATACTTAACATATAAATATATGTACATAGATCTATATCCTTGTTGTTATATATTAATATATATTACATATGTGCATGCCTACATTTACATATGTGCATACATCTATAAATGTCTTTTGCCTCCTAGTTCTTTCCTCTATTTCTTTTTACTTTCTTCCTGTCCCACAATCATGTTTGACCTTTGTTCTGCTCTCAGTACTTTCTCTCAGCTACATTGCACTTGATCAAACCCCACCAGGCACTCTACACCCTCCTTGCCATCGATTTCAGATCTCTTATTGTTCCCCTGTCCCTGGGTTTGTTGGCTTCCCCCTCCCTTTCTCCCACCTCCTCCTCTCCCATATCACCCTGAAGCCATTGGCCCCATTATTTTCTCATTGGGATTGGTTATCGTGCTTGTCTTATATGGATAGACGTGAGGAAAAAGAGGGGAAAGGCCTATAAATCGTTCCAGGTTTGTCTGCTGCCCCTTCTGAATATTTTCTGATAGGATCTGGTGAAATGCTAAGCCCGCCCAGTGATTCTAAAGTCTATTTTCAGGATTCCTAGGGGAATTCATTGCTTTGCTCCCCTTGGTGCTCTGTTGCACTCCCTTAGTGTTTCGCTCCTGTAGGGTGGTGGATGGGGGATCAGAGCGGGCACAATTCCCTCACTGTGTCTCCAGTGCTGTCCTCCATAGCACTGTGGGTCAATGAGGGGACATCATGTCTCTGGTGGGGCCAGTCCCATGATCCTCTCTGTGCATTGGCTGCTCCGAGCAGGAATGTTGTTCTCGGGGCTTATTAGGCCAGGATGCGGTCTAGTCAGTCTCTCTCTCTCTCCCTCTC
>NW_022111324.1:42155330-42156441 GCF_000313985.2 Echinops telfairi | reverse complement strand
TAGATTTTATGTCAATTTAGGCTGGCCACCCAATATTACAAAGCATCTTGTCAGATCACAACATACAAAATTAAAAATCAGCAACAGAGAGCTCAGGGGGGAGCGGTAGAGGGGGGATCAAATACATGTAAACAGAATAAAACTGCTTTAAAAGTACTGAGTAATAAAAAGAGCAGGAGCCCTGGTGGCCTTGTGAGTTGAAGTTGGTTTGCTAACCATAGGTTAGTGGTTAGAGCCCACCAACTGCTCCACAGGAGAAAGACGAGACTATCAGCTCTTGTAAAGATTTATATCCTCAGAAACCCTAGGAAACAGTTCTATTCTGTCTTTTGGGGTCACTGGGCATCAGAATTACCTCAATGACCATTGAGATATAAAAATTAAAAATTAATTTAAAAAATTATTTGAATCGTAGCATATGGGCATTGGCTCTCGACACAAGTACTCCCTCAATACAGGAGCACTTTGCTCTAATAACCTGGAAATCTGTGATACTCACCTTCCCACACAATCGCTACAGTCAAAATGGGTGCATATGAAAATGTG
This sequence comes from Echinops telfairi, assembly GCF_000313985.2. Classification (NCBI taxonomy): domain Eukaryota; kingdom Metazoa; phylum Chordata; class Mammalia; order Afrosoricida; family Tenrecidae; genus Echinops; species Echinops telfairi. Next base: position 42,155,895 of record NW_022111324.1, on the reverse strand, counting down.
TTGAAAAAAGCTGATATAGCATCTGGGGTCTTAAAGGCTTGAAGTTAAACATTCAGCAATCTAGCAAGGAAGCAACAAAGCCCACATGGACGCAACACACCAGCCTGTGTGATCACAAGGTGTCGACAGGATTAGGTATCAAGTATCAGAAGACCCCAAACAAATATATTGATGAAAATGATTGGGGTCGGAGTGGAGATGTAAAGCCCATCGGTAGTCCACTGGACATCCCCTTACAGAAGGGTCATGGAGAAGAGACGAGCCAGTCAGGGTACAGTATACCACCAATGAAACATATAACTTTCCTCTAGTTCTTTAATGCTTCCTAGTCCCCAATTTCATGATCCAAATTCTACTTTACAAATCCAGCTAGACCAGAGCATGTACAGTGGTACAGATCAGAGCAGAAACACAGTGAATCCAAGACAGATAAAACCTTGGGACCAATAATGAGAGTAGAGATACCAAGAGGAAAAGGGGAAGGTAGGACAGAAAGGGGGAACAGATCACAATGATCTACATATAACTCCCTTCCTGGGGGACGGACAACAGAAGAATGGGTGAA
>NW_022111324.1:42151126-42153330 GCF_000313985.2 Echinops telfairi | reverse complement strand
AGTTGTATGAGCCCCTAATATTTTTTAAATGCTAGCCAAAAAAATCCAACAATATATCAGAAAGTAATACACCGTGACCAACTGGGATTCATGCCAGGTATGCAAGGATGGGTCCAATAACAGGAAAACAATCAGCATAATCCACCATATAAATAAGTCAAAGGAAAATAACCATATACTCATAACTGACAGAAAAGACATTAGACAAAAATCCAACACCCATTCTTGGTTTAAAAAAAAAAAGCTCAGCTAAATAGAAATAGAAGGAAACTCCTCTACGTAATTTAGAGAATATACATAAAACCAATGGTCAGCACTGTTCTTAATGGAGAGAGTGAAAACATTCCCTTGTAAATGAGATGGATGACCCTACTGTATTGTATTGGAAGTCCTAGCCAGAATAGTAAGACAAGAAAGGGAAATAAAAGTCAACCAAGTTAACAAAGAAGTAAAACTACTTTGCAGATTATGTAGTCCTATATTTAGAAAATCCAAGCTCCTCAATAAGAAAATTAATATAAGGATTCAGCAAAATGGCAGGTTATAAGATATATATTTTTAAATTGTCACATTCCTAATTCATATTTCTTACTTTGAAAAGAAATCAAGAAAACAATGTCATTTACAATGGCCACTGAAAAGATGAACTATTTAGGATTAGATATATCCTGATAAAAGAAATCTACAAAGCAAACTACAAAACACAATTTTAAGAAACTAAGAGACATACATAAATGGAACAATATACCATGCTTAAGGATAGGAAGACTTAACACTTTGAAATGCCACTTTTACCTACAGAGACCTAGCGATGCAATGCAATCCCAATCCACACCCCATCATCACTCAAAAAAAAAGAAAAAACTAGTCACCAGCTTTATATGGGAATACTAAAGAACAGTAAAGTAGGACACCTCACACTCCCTGATCCCCAAATCTGCCATGTCACAATAGTCAAAACCACCTGTATTGGTTTATACACATAAATGGAATTAAGAACCCAGAAGTAAATCCATCCTCTTATGTACAGTTGATCTTTAACAAAAGACTAACATTCAAAGGGAAAGAGATAGTCTCTTTAATAAATAGTGCTGGCAAAACTAGATATCCACTTGCAGAAAAATGAATCAGGATGATTATTTCTCACCATGAACAAAAATTAACTCAGATGAATCTGAGACTTATATGTAAAGCCTGGACCTATAAAGATCTTCAAAGGAAAAGAAGGAGCAAACTTACAGAATCTAATACATAGCATAAGTACACAATCAAACTTATTTAAAAACACACAACCTTCAGAAGAACTAGAAAACTGAGCTTCCTAGAAATTAAATATTTGTACATATCAAATAGCTTCCACAAAATAGTAAAAATAGAACCTACAGAGTGGTGTAATGATTAAAATTGTGTGTCAACTTGACGGGGCAGTGGTTCCCAGAGGTTTACAGTTATGTAGTAATCATCCCTCATGATGAGATCTAATATAATGTAATTATTTCCATGATGAGATCCACTATTAACAGTCAATCAATTGAAAGGGAATCTCTTCATGGCCTACTTCTAATATAGATAGATATTCCAACAAAATTCTCCTGCTTTTTACTGGATCTGTATCCTGTGTCTAACTTATCATCATCTGAAGCCCATGGACTGCCACACTGCCTACTGATTCTAGGAGTTGTTAGCCTTTGCAGTCAGTACCTTGCTTTTTATTGCTCTGGAGAGAACTCCATGACCTTGGAGTCAGTGGCTTCCTTATTGGCCCCTGCAATATGGGATTTATTTCCTGTGTGAATCAGGAAAAGAGTGGTAGCCTGAGATCTGACCTCTGGATTTGAAACTTGCAGCCTTTACAACCACATAAGCCATTTTCTTAAAATAAATCTCTGTAGATTTCACTCGTTTGGTTTCTCTAAGGAACTGGGAAAAAATAGTAGTCAACAACATATAAGACAAGTGCTAAACTCTAAATTTTATAGAGTCTTTCAGCACCTCAACAACAACAGCAAAACAAGCAATCCAATTTAAAACTGGTCAGAGCACATCAACAGATGCTTTACCAAAGAAGACACTCAGGCAGCCAACAAACACAAAGAGAAATGCACGAGTTCATCAGCCATATGGAAATGAACACCAAAAAATGAGACGTCCAGACAGTGTAAGATATGACAAAATAATAATAATTTATAAATTATCAAGGGTTC
>NW_022111324.1:42147734-42150785 GCF_000313985.2 Echinops telfairi | reverse complement strand
AAAAAAGCTAACTATTGTATGAGATATACTATCAAAAGTCAAGGAAATTTTGCTCACAGAAAGAAATGTTCTTTGAAGTTTTCTCAAGATAGGATGGCAGAGAGGACAAATCTTTAACTAGATGGAGGGTAGACACATACTACCTTGCATGAAAGAAAAGGCAGCATACAGTAAGGGGGAAGTCAGCACAAACTGGTTAAGACAAAGGAAGACACTGGGGGGATACTATTACATTTGTATTTATATTTGTCCTAAATAATGGTAATAACAATAATCTCTGAGTACATACATAAACAGACTTTCAAGCTGAACAGGGCTTGTATAATGCATGGGATAACATGAAGGGATATTTATAGGTTCAAAAGAGAACAATTCTATATCTGTAGAAATATATGTGCTACAAATATATCTTGGAATATAATAGAGCAATGATATTATTTTACTTGAATCTCCTATCAAAGTTCATGGAAAAGAAATCAATGTATTGCACTAGGCATATATGCTGCAAAAGACCTCTCTAAAGCATTAAGGAGTGTGGTATTTACATAATCTGTTGTCAATTTGAGGCTTAAGAGTGAAGGAGTGCAGTTTAGCCTGTCAATCAGATCACAGTTTGATGACCTCACTTGGAGGCACTAGGGAGAAAAATGGCTCGCTGGAGACAGGACAAAGGCAGACGCCCTAAGAGACTCTCTGTTGACAAGCCACATGGAGACAGGTTGATAGCTTCCAGAGCTGGGGAGCTGAAGGAACCATGTGGAGACTACTGCCAGCGCTGAGATGCTTCCACTGCTACTGGATCCACAAGACTTTCTACCCACTGGCCTGTGATTTCCTGCTTTCAGCATCATTGCATGTGTTGCATGAGTTTGGAGAGGAATTTATAGATTGGTATCAGACATATGGGCTAATAGCGGACTTATGGACCTGATCTGGACTGGGCTGGGATGTTTTCTCAATATTTAACTGCTCTCGTAGATAAAGCTCTTTCGTATACACATATGAATGTTTCTGAATTTGTTTCTCTAGTCAGCCCAGACTAATGCAAGGAGTAAAGATGTCACTTTGAAGACTAAGGTGCACCTGACACAAACCACGGTGTTTTCAATCACCTCCTATGCATGCAAAGCACAAAACACCATGTAATAAGAATGAAGAACATCAAAGATCCATGGAAGCCCGTAGTCCAAAGAACTCATAAAACGTGTGAACCTCAGGATCCATGACCTTTGAGAGCAGAGGCGTAGCTGGTGCCTGATTGCTACTGCCAGCTGCTCTAAAGGGATCCCAAGTGGAGTTTTTGTATAAAGTGGGCGACAAATGTAGGATTAAATTTAAAATCATTGGAAAACGCCAAGGCTTACAGGGCTGAGAGAGACTGGTGGAACCAAAGACTATGGCCCTTAGACATTCTTCAAGTCTGAAACTCAAATCACCCCCATTGCTCAGCTTTCAGCCAAACAACAGACAGGTGAACCATAACACCAGGAGGTATATTCTCTGTAGAATAACCAAACATACAGGATCAAAAGGACATTTGCCTAGGGACAAATCTCAGAAGGCAGGAAGGAATATACAGGAAACGGTAAACACAGGGAGGAAGTGAAAAGATTGCTGTTACACTGCAGGGATTGCTATCAAGGTTGCGTATCAAAATGTGTATGAATTTCAGGGAGCAATTGTTTATCTCTGTCTGATGCCTCAAGAGTTCTGAGTAATAGTTCTGAAGCAGATAATCTTAAGATACATCTCAACGTCTGCCTAAGATCGAAGGAACAACACCGCACTTCGTCAGTCTTGCACATACATGTGTCACTATTTTCCTAGCAACCTTCTTTCGCTAGCTAAAGACTACTTGGAACTATCTTCAGTGGGTTGATCGAAAATGAACAATCTGTCTTGGAAAGCAGTACCACCTGAATGTTCTTTAGAAGTGAAAATGTCAAGACTTGATCTCATGTAGTTTGGGCATGTTATCAGAAGTGACCAGTCTCTCAGGGAGGACATAATGCTTGGAAAAATAGAGGGTCAGTAAAAGGGGGGACCCTCAATGAGCTGGACTGATCCAGTGGCTGGGACAAAGGTGCCAAGCATCGTAGAGATTGTGAGGACGGCATAGGACAGGCCGTGTCCTGGGTACCTGTTGGATTTGGAGTCCTCCGTGTCTGTTGTGTATAGGATCAGCGTCACACCCAATTCAATGACACACAACTCTTCTTTCATGTTGCTTTCTTCATCTTTATTTCTGCCATTGCTTTTGTTTTCCTTCTCCTGACTAAATGTGGTCATGGAAAACTAGGAATGTTAACCATCATCTCTATCAAATGAAAATTTATCATTTTCATTACGCTCGTCTTGAATAAGGGGCCCTTCTGGCACAACAGCTAAGTGCTCAGCTGCTAACGGAAAGGTTGGAAGGTTCAAACTCGCCTCGCTGCTCTGCAGAAGAAAGATCTGGCAATCTGCGCCAGTGAAGATTACAACCTAGAAAACCCAATCGGGGGAGCTCTCAGTTACCTGTGAGAGCTATGAGCCAAATCAGCTAAGTGGCATACAACAACAACCTGTCACAGATAGGAGAGAATGAAAATTTCAGAACTAGGATTTTTAGAAATTATATTTCACCTCAAAACAGAATAAATACTCTTACATCTGGTATAAACGTTCACCTTATAACATTCTTTTTCCCTCTTGCCTCCAGGCAGCCTTTTGAGAAGTCGCCGTCTCGACTTTTCCTCTGGTTAATTAAGTGTTCCAGTTACCCAAGTGACCAGTTCTTGTGGATTTTTGATCCTAGTTTCACCTTTGTCTCTACGCTGTACCTGGAGCATTACAACAACTTTCTAATAAACACCCCTCTTTCCACCTTTGTCATGCCTTACAGTCAGTCCATTCTCCAGGAGACAGCCAGAAGAGCCTTTAAAAAAACACACACAAAAACTGTTTTATTGGCATTTAATCTATATATCAAACAATTCAATAGTTCAATCATGACAAGAAGCAACGTACAATTATTACTACAATCAATTTTAGAACATTCCCTCCTCCCAC
>NW_022111324.1:42145472-42147552 GCF_000313985.2 Echinops telfairi | reverse complement strand
TGCTTAAAGGTCTTCAGTGGCTTCGTAACACATTATGGGACAAGTGGAGGTCGAGAAGCCAAAATCCTTTCCCCAGATTATAACTTCCAACATGCTCTGACTCCTTACTTATCATCCTTCAATCTACTCCCCCACCCTACACACAGCCATAGCTACTGGATCTGGGTTCTACACATGCTTGTCCCTTTCCTGAGAGGTTTTCTCAATTAATTGGATCTTTATTAGCACTCAGATCCTGTGAGAGGGCTTTGCTGACCACTGGAACCTCTGGAGACAGTGCTAACACATTCATCTACCAACTGAACTGCCGGACGTGAGACTTCATCCAGAGGTTCTCCAGAAGACAGACCTTCAGGACTCCTGCTGAAAATTCGGCCATTAAAAACCCTGGAGCAAGCGCAGTTCGACTTGACACTCTTTTGTTTTGCCTTGACCACCTGCTAAACCCAGTTATGTCACTCCCCAACCCCAATCACCCCACACTAAAAAAAAATAGCATAGCATGCTTTCAAAAATGTTTAGGGGTAGATATGGTTGGCAAAAATATATCATGCATGTCTTATTTCTGTAAAAATATACTTCCTATTTTGAAGTTTTAAATGTGTTTATCAACTTGTTCATGTTTATTTTCTGTCTCCTCATACCAAAATGTAAGCACTGACTCCCTGGTTCTCCACTATATTCTTAGCACCTCAGAGTGCTAGGCATGAAAACCGCTCCATAAACATTTGTGATATAAATAAATAAGAGCCACATAGACTAAAACCCAAACCCGACTGAGTATCACAAATGCAGACTTGAGGACCTACAGCAATGTTCCTCATGCTACCTCACTGCCATCCACTCAATGATGACTTATGGTGAGTCTGTGGGTTTCCAAGTGTGGTAGTTACATAATCTGGTGTCAACTTGGGGAAGGGTGGGACAACCAACATCCTTATATTATTAAGGCCCCTAGTGACGGACCCCTGGTGGTATAGTGATAACAAGTTGTGCTGTGAGCTGCATGATTAGTAGTTCAAAACCACCAGAGCTGCAAAATTATTTTAAAATTTATTTGGAAGAGATCAGTTTACTAAGTAGCCAGAACATTTTTGAGAAGATGCACACACAAAGAAATAAAGGGAAAAATGGGTCTTATCTTCCATACAGTAAACATTTTTTAAATGGTCGGGATATAAAAGACAAATTGGATAAAGAAAATAGATTACAGAAGCAGACGTAAATATATATTAAAATAACTGCTTCCCTGTCGTGCTGAAAAAAAGGTAAGATATTTCTTCTTACTAAACTATATAATACCAATAATAGCATTCATAAATTAGTAAGTAAGATGATATTTATAAAATTTGAAATATTGCAAATGGAACTCTCCAACTGGAGGTACTCATGTCAGATATAAACATGACAGATCGATATGCATTCCCAGGAATTAGAAGGTTGGGATGTAAACCCTTTATTCATAGAGAGAATGTTTCAAGATGTACACAATCTGTTCTTAGAGGAAATGTGTTCATGACTGTGATCATGTATGACTGAACCAACTGGCACCATTCACCATTCATTTAGGCAAGTGGCTAGACTTTGCATTTCAAAAAACTTCACCCTGAAACTGATTTTATCAATAATCAATCATTAAGCCCTACATTTCCTTTGTTCTCTGTGTATTTAGAAGCCTCTATCTGCTTGGACAATGGAGTGTTTTTTATTTTTACTTAATACTGCCAGCTTGAGCAGTGCTATTTCTCCATACAATTCCTCTTCTTCCCATTTCACCAGAGTACAGAAGTTTGGAAGTTAACATTTCTGGTTAACTAGGAAGGTTCTTTGTCTTTAATGATCCTCAGGGCATGTGGACACAGGCATAGTTCCTTCTGAGCCCCTTTAGACTCTGTTTCAGTGACTTCTTGAGAAAGGTTTAAGGTAAAACACTTTTCAAATCTGAACTCTGCTCATTTGTGTTGATGCCTGTTTGAGTTTTGCTTTTTTAAAATTATTTTATTGGGGGCTCATACAATTCTCATCACAATCCATACATACATCCATTGTGTCAAGCACATATGTACATTCGCTGCCCTCA
>NW_022111324.1:42142770-42143786 GCF_000313985.2 Echinops telfairi | reverse complement strand
AAGAGGAAAGTACAAAGAAATAGAGGAAAAAACTAGGAGGCAAAGTGTAGTCATAGAGATGTAAATACAGGCATATAAAGATGTAAATAGATTTATATATGATGAGGGGGAAATAGATCTATGTACATATATTTATAGGTTGAGTATTCAGAAAATAGATGGACAGTGGGCCCCTGCACAAGACAAGAACACTTTGTTCTAAACAATTCAGCAGTCTGAGATGCTCGATCTCTGAAGAAAATGGGTGCACAAACAAGTGTGGTGAAGAAAGCTGATGATGCCCAGCTACCAAAAGATATAGTACCTGAAACCTTAAAAACCTGGAGATAAACAAGCAGCCATCTAGCTGAGAGACAACACAACCCACACGGAAGAAGCACACCAGCCTGCCCCTAAAAGGGGGAGGGGGGCATTAGCAAAAGTGGTGAATTCACAACTTATTGTAGTTTTGTCATAAGTTACACTGTCCAACGTCTCCCCGCATCCCCTTCTCTGCTGTCCCTCCCCCAGGGAGGAGGCAATACCTAGATTCTTATCATCGGTTCCCCCTTTCCACCCACATTCTCTTCACCCTCCAGGCCTCGCCCCTTTCAACACTGGTTCTGAAGGAGTCATCTGTCCTGGATTCCCTGTGTTTCCAGTTGCTATCTCTACCAATGTACCAATGTACAATGTCTAGCCAGATTTGTAAGATAGAATTGGGATCATGATAGTGGGGGGAAGAAGCATTTAAGAACTAGATGAAAGTTATATGTTTCATCGTTGCTACCCTGCACCCTGATTGGCTCGTCTCCTCCCCTCAACCCTTTAGCGAGGGGGTGTCCAGTTGCCTACCGATGGGCTTTGAGTCTCCACTCTGCACTCACCCACCTTTACAATGATATTTTTTGTTCTTTGTTGCTTGATAGCTGATCCCTTCGACAGCTTGTGGTCACGCATGCTGTTGTGCTTCTTCCATGTGGGCTTTGTTGCTTTTGAGCTAGTTGGCTGCTTGTTTACCTTCAAGCCTTTAAGAC
>NW_022111324.1:42139892-42142386 GCF_000313985.2 Echinops telfairi | reverse complement strand
ACACGTTCACTGATTCAGCTTTCCTCCTGCAGTCGGCATCATAGTACGTATGTGTTTTGTGAGATGGAGGAAGACTTTGTGGATTGGTGTTTGACATATGGGTTAATGGGTTAATGTTGGACTTGTGGGCTTGGGCAGCACTGGGTTGGGATGTTTTCTTGATGTGCACTTACCCATTATATAAAACTCTCTCTTATACATGAGTTTCTGTGGATTTGTTTTTCTAAAGTACCCAGACTAATACATTATCTATCTCATCAAAGATTTTCTTCTTTGATATTTCTTTAAGGGCTAGTTCATTATGTGTAAGAAATTTTTCAAAGTAAATGTTGGCAATATTTTCTTGTGCTTTATAAGGCAGATTAATAAATGGCTTGTAGAATGATTCAACTATAAAATAAATATAAAGAAAATAATATAGTATAATATACTATTTACCAGAAGGTTAACAGTAGTTATTGCTAGTCATTTTTTTCCTTTCCACATACCTGAATTTTCTAATTGTTCTATAGTGAATATGCATTATTTGCTTAGTAGAGGAAGTTCAGGGGTTTTGTGGGGAAAAAATTTAATTTCCAGTCTACACTTGGCTGCAGGCATATGTTTAAAGTCCCTTTTACATGAACAAAGTCTAAAAATACAAGCAACTTTGAGTTAAAAAAATAATCTCACACATAATTTCAATGTTCCACATAAACAAAGAACTGGCTTTATAATTATAGCAGCTCCTGTTTGTTTCCTATTACTACAAAGTTTTGCAGCCAATGAAAAACCTTTAAAAGCAGGAATTAAGTAGTAAGTTGTGACAGATAATGCGGTTATTGTATGGTAATGAACCCCAGAGCCATCAAAAGTTTGATATACTGCTGAGTAAAACAATATCCCTTGGGTGTAATTAAAATCTGAAAAGGAAGCCCTAGAGTCATTGATATAAATTGTCCTGTTTTCAGATAAATATGTTTCTAACTGTTGTATGGATGCTTTCATTGTGTTTAATTATACTGCAAAATAAAAACATAACTAAAACTGATTCTAAATTAAGGTTTGGGAACAATCTGAGAGGCTCAAATTTTCGTCCTAATTCTAACAGCAAAGCTACACCAAATCAGTAAAAACAACCATAATACAAATATCATAATGACAACACCAAAATATTTTTAAGCAATTATCAAGCCAGATAATCTTCAGTGCCTTACCTACCTAGAAAATAAAGCATTAAATGTCTAGTATTTTAATATTTCAACTGGAATACACAACCAAGCAGAAATGAAATCTGAAAATTCAAATATATTCAACTTCATATGGATACTAATCTGAACAAACACAGTATTTAATAAACCATAACACAATTCTGGAAAAGTGGAAACTGAATATTGAAAATATTAGTGAATTTTTATTAAATTTTTGGTTGCTAACAATATTGTGGTCATGCTTTTTAAAAGAGCCCTTTAAGGGATAAAATGATTTCATATCTAGGGTTTGCTTCAAAATAATCCAGTGAGGTTGAGTGGCTATCGGTGGGACAAGGCTCTGAATTGTTAGCTGTCAATGCGGCGTGATGAGAGCATGTGGACTCATTGCGCTATTCTCATAATTTCTGTGAATGTTTGACATTTTCCACAGTGTGATTTACACAGTTATTTGCCTCAGAAAGAGTTTCTACAAACTGATCATTCTGCATTACTCTACATACTGCACAATTTAATGAATGGAGCTGAAAACATACGTATTTAAAACATATTTTTTTAGTTTGTAAAATCCCATTTCACACATAGAAGAATTTTATGTATTTTTTAAGATTTTATGTATTGAAAAAGAAGTAATAGCAATCATCAGAGACATAAAACCAAAGGAGCGTAAACCACTGAAATGAAAGCAAATTGTAGAATTTTGCATCTACGTCAGGTTTCAATATTTCAGAGTCAACTCTAAAATGGTGGTGTAGAAGGAAGAGGCGTCCTAGTGGAATTGTTTGCGATAAATGCTGAAGGAAGTGAGCTTGAAAAATCGCATTCCTGGCTAAGAGCAACCCACTGCTAACCCACTGCCTTCAAGATGAATCTGACTCTGACTGTCTAGGGCAGAGAACTAACTGCTCCTTCTGCCTTCTGAAACTTTAAATCTTCACAAGCGCAAAAAGCCTCATCTTCCTCCCTCCCGTGATGGGTTTGAGCGACAAACCGTGTGGTTGGCAGTCCGACATGTAAACCACTACACCACCAGGCTCTTGCTAAGAACAAAGTACAAAACAAAAGGGGCCACCAGCAGTGAAATAGAAAGAATTCTATTACCAATATAAAATAAATAAGAAGTTTGAGGTGGAGACATAAAAAAAAAAAACAATTTAGTTTTAGAGATCATTTGAAAAGTTATTAAATAAATACGCAGCTTTTTCTTCTTAAATGGTAATTACATTTTATCAACAGTTTGCTTGGTTTTTTGTATTTCAGATGCCTTCTTTTTTTTTAAATCGTTTTATTAGGGGCTCATACAA
>NW_022111324.1:42132219-42138770 GCF_000313985.2 Echinops telfairi | reverse complement strand
TCTTGCATTGAGGGAGTACTTGAGCGGAGGCCCACCTTAATACTAAACCTATAAATATATGCACACAGATCTACTTCCCCATCCTCATATGTAAATATACTTGCAGTGTACATACCTGTATTTAGACCTCTATACATGCCCTTTCAGAGGCCTTCTTTAAACAACTGAATAAGTACAAACAAAATCAGTTTATCATCTGGCCACAATCAATCCAGACATAGAAAAGGTCAAATGGAATATCACTAGAGACTGCTAAGCTCTAGATATTTCATTGCAAAAATTTGTTTTAGTTCATAGACTTTATTTCTTAAAGGAGTTTTTAAGTTTACTGTAAAATTGTACAGAAAGTACATAGAATTCCCACAATAATCCCTCCGTCCAGTTTCTCCTGTTATTAACATCTGGCATTAGTGTAGAACATTGTTACAATTAATACATTATCAATTACTATTGACTATAGTCCATGGTTTAAATTATTACATTTTCTTATTTTAAAGCAAGACTCTTCTGTGGAGATGCAAAGTTTCAATCAATTGCTGCAAAGCAATTGGAACATCAAGGAACCAATGGTTAAGCACTTGGCCACCTACTCAAAAGCTGGTAGTTCAAACCCAGCTGTGGCTCCACAGGAGAAAGACTGTGAAGTTTACAGCCCACAAAACCCTATGAGGCTATTGAATTCTGTCACACGGGATCCCTATGAATTGAAATGCACTTGATAGCAGGTAGCAACAACAACAATAAAGGACAGCATCTTTTAAAGCAGGTTGTGCTCAATTCTGGCTCTGTTTGATGTCCTGCCCAAAGCCCTTTAAATCTCTGATAAAATGGGGGAATGTGGCATACGGTATTCCTTCTCTCTGGCGGATTCATAATAAACGGTATATTAAAGTCTGTGAGATAGTTCCTGCAGTGAAACTGGGGGTGTGGGCGGGGAGAAGGGGAGAGTTAATCCAATATTGATGTTATGATTTTATCGATGTCATTTGATTCCTTGATCTTCCACTTATCTAAATCAATCTGTTTCTGTGTAGAAGTCCTTCAGGAAATGCCCTACCACGTCAACCCCTTTGAGGTTAGTTTTACCATTTATGCATTATCAATTATTATTAGCTAAAGTCCATGGTTTAAATTATTGCATTTTCTTATTTTAAAGCGAGACTCTTCTGTGGAGCTGCAAAGTTTCAATTAATTTCTCAATCAAACTTCCTTTCTAAGGTGTCTTGGAGAAGAACTCAACTTCCACTTGGCAGGCCTAGGGAAAGGACGCGTGGCGAGAGTCCGTCACCACCGAACGGTAGCAAATGAGTGCCTCATCCGAAATCATGAGAGCTGAACTCCAGACTCGCAAGTAAAATCCCACTGGCAATGCGGTCGAAAATTCTGAAATTAACAAATTATAATTGATGCCCTGACAGCTGTAGGCAGCTCAGGAAAAACCATAGACATAAAAAGGTGCTAATCCCATATAAGGCCTGAAACCCCCAATATTAAGACATATATTGAATGTGTGAAGCCGTATGAAGGCCAAAAAGTCATATTAAAAAAATCGTGTAAGTGAGATTGTCACTTTCTCCCAAGGCCGATGAAGACCCGGAGTAAAAATAAGCTGGGTTTGATCTCCTAGGCCTGCTGTTTATCCAGCTCAACCCAGAAAGAAATCTTGCTGACAGATTCAGGGCACACCTTCCAGCAGTTATAAGTGGCAATTGCTCCACTAGCATTGTTCCCCATTTCATTCCAAATACTTATGACTTCCGTGACCTCGCTCTGTCTGCACCTTCCCAAAGAATTCCAGGACACCTATAACAAAAAGGCAGCCCCCATCCACATTATTACTTCCCACCGCCTCCCGTATCTAATAGTACGTATTCTAGACTTTCATCAAGTTTTGCTCATTGCTTCTTAATTCTTTCCACCTCTATCTACTTTTTGTGCTTACTTCTACTCTGAAAAGTTTTTATTTCTACCTTATGCCAGTTTCCCCCCTAGATCACTCAAAGCAATGAATGAATAATGAAAAACAAATGAACCCCTATCAGTAACCTAGTCCCTGCAACTCAATGTTTTAATTCCTAGTACTTATATCAGCATTATCACTTTTTGATTTAATATTTCCAACTTCTCAATTCTCCAATTTGTCTATCTTTTTTATCACAAAACTTTAAAAGAGGCGGGGGGGGGGGGGGGCAAATGCTTCACTCCCCCCAACGTATTTTTTTTAATTCAGTCCTAACACTTATCAGGATGAAGCATATTTGAGCATTCTATTTCCACATTCCTTATGTTTTGAGGGCTCCCATTCTCTTCACACCAGGCATAATCGCCTCATTGTTTTGCAGCAAAACAATGATTTTATTAGTATAAAGTTCTCTTATTTATGCACCCAAAAAGGCAGGGGGTGGGGAGGGGTTGTAGATGTTCATTTCTGGCAGGCAGGGGTCAGAGCAGACTGAAATACCTAAATAAATCTATAAATGGCTCATAAATAATTTCACAGACCAACAAGCTAGCTCAATTATACTAAAGAATGATTGCTCAGTACCCTATATTATATCATTTGTGGTAAAAGGCACTTGAAGTTAAATATAAATTTAAACTCCCTTACCAGAGCTTATGGTTCTCAAAAAGGCCTGTCTGGTAAAGTGAAATTTTCCTGCTTTGTTTCAACTCAAAGGGGGAAAATCAATGGAGATGTGAAGAAAATGCCCAACAAAGACTGATGATTTAAGAAAGGTTAAGATAATGTTCTTTAATTTTATCACAAAGGGAACTTTTGAGACTACATAGTTCTAAAATATAGATATATATATGTAAGTCAAAGTCAGCATGAAAGCCTGTTGTATGCTAAAAAAACCTACTGAAATATTTAGAAAAATTTAATTTACTCTAAAGTAAAAATCCATGTTGATGTATGCTCAGAATAAAACCACCTGACAAATCATTCCAAATACTTACAATAAACTTTGTTATAAAGAAATTAAATATATTTAAGTCTTGCTTATATTGACTTTGGTTTTATTTATCAGCCTCTGCCTTAAGCAGAGAGTAAGAAAGCAAATTACTTTGAGGGTGACGCCTGACACCTTATCCTGATCTAGAGTTTTCTATACCCGTGTAGCTCCCCTGGTCCCAATTCCTGAATAGAGGTCACCTCCTCCATGGAGTTTCCTTAAATTAACCTGTCTGCGCAGTTACATGCAGGCAGTTCTGCAAGAAAATTTGAAAGTCAATTTTCCAAAGACTTTGCCCATTTTTACTTACTTTCTCACTATTGTACCACCATTCGAAACTGTATTACTCTACTCCGGCCCTCGGTCCCAGTACTCAGAGGAAATATTAAAAGGTCAAATTAGTACTTGTCTTAAATATCTGTTTTTGTTTCTCTTTATTTGAATGTTAAACTTTATGGTTTCCTTAACAAGTAAGCTTTAAAACAACAACAACAAAACCAAAAGATGGCGACGATCGAACAGCGCCAGTTATTGCTCTCGCAGCCTTCGGCACCGTGCTCTCCGCCCGCCTTAGGCTGCAGACGTCTCGGGCACAGAACTCACATCTATTCGTATGTTTTTCCTTCTTTACCAAACTCGTACTCTAGGAGGATTACCTTGATAGGTATCTACTATGTACACCTACTCAATCCTACTCCTCACTGAGCTCAGGGGGAAAAACAAGTAAACAAACAAGCATCGTACTATGCAAATTATCCTCATCTCTTCTATACCAGCAACCCTCAAATCAATAGAAAAGTGAAACAAAAGAGAGAAACTCGATTTGATGCCTCTACTTAGCGTATGAGAATAGTTATCTTTCACTGAATGGAAGTCTATTTATAAGAAGATTAAGTGAAAACAGGAGAAAAGTGTACTGTTTTCCCTTTAAGAAGAATTTATGAAGACCTGAGACGTCAAAAAAAAATGGAATGAGTTTCATGACTAAGGCACGGATTCTCTGCTCCCACACTTCATGATGAAGCTGGATTATTAGTTGGGATATCATGTTACTGTTGTTAAGTGCCATTGAGTTGGTTCTGACCCATAGCAACCGCGTGCACAACAGAACTAAACACTGAAAGAAAAAAAAGAAAAAGAGGAACGCAACACTGCCCAGTCCTCCGCCATCCTCACAACTGGTCTTGTACTTGAGCCCACTGTTGGAGCCACTGTGTCGATCCATCTCGTTGAGAGTTTTCCTTTTTTTTTTTTTGCTGCCCCTCTACTTTACCAAGCATGATGTCCTTCTCCAGGGACTGGTCTCTCCTAACATAAGACCAAGTCTTGCCATCCTGGCCTCTAAGTAGCACTCTGGCCATCCTTCTCCCAAGACAGGTCTGTTTGTCATTTCAATGGTCCATGGTACTTTGAATATTCTCCTCCAGCATAATTCAAATATATCAAGTCTTCTACAGTTTCCTATTCAATGTCCAACTTTCGCATGTGTATGAGGCCATTGAAAACACCATGGCTTGAGTCAGGCGCACCTTAGTCCTCAAAGGAACCACCTGCTTTAGGTCTTGCGCTGCAGATTTGCCCAACATAATGCATCATTTGATCTTTGGGCTGCTGGATATCGTAGAAGAAACATAAGAAGTAGGTTAATGAATGAGATCCTATCATCTCCCAGGTCCTTTCACGCATAGAGGCTTTCATTTATCTGCTTTTCTAGACATTGTTGCTGATCCTTTTAGGCATCCGGTATTAAAACAATGGCCATCAATTGAAAATTTTGAAAAGAAGTTATTTTCTCTCCTTCCAAATGTTATTTTGTTTTATTTTTTTATATCCTCATGAACAATGGAATATGCCTCTGCCTTGGGGAGAAGTTAAATCCTGGTACATCCTACACCATGCACGAACCTTGAAAACATTATGCTGAGGAGCTGAATCAGTCACAAAGAGAAAAATATTACTTGATCTCACATATATAAAATAACTAGATAGGCACATGCATAAACAGCTGAGTTGATTAGTGACTTCTGGGGTGGGCAGGACCAAAGGGAAAAAAGGACACACTGCTTACAAAACATTGAGCTTCTGTTAAGAGTGATGGAAATTTATGAAAATGGGTAGTGGTGATTGTCGAACAACAAGATAAGCACAATTAATGTCAGCAAAGTATATCTACACACAAAGATGCCTGATGGTAACTGTTTCGCCACATAAATATTTATAACAAAAATAAAATAAGTAAACCATTGCAATGATTCACTGAAGAGTTTTTGGCATCTTTACTTAAAAAGTAAAGAAAATAATTGCACCAGGAAATCAGGATTTTTTTTCCTCAGTAAGGTCTATCATTCTTCAAAAGTCAATCTAACATGGCCAATTATGTAGTGGAGAATAATGTATCTTCAAAGAGATAAATAGCAAAGCCTTCTTCTCTTTGAAATAAATGACATCCTAATACTCACAGAAGGCTCCGAGGAAATTTTTCTCTGACAGTGAAATAAAATACGTGATCCATCATCAGAGAATAGGGGCCAACACCCAATTGTTTGGTTTATTTCTAGTGTTTTACACAGCTGATGGTTGGTGCCCAGAGCCCCATACCTGACATCTCTCACTGCCTTCGAGTCGATCCTGATTCATGGAGACCCTAGACGACAGGACAGAACCGGCCCTGTGCGTTTGAGACTGCCATCGTTTACAGGAGTAAAAACCCTGTCTTTCTCCCATAGAGCGTCTGGTGGTTGTGAACTGCTGACCTTACTGCTCGAAGCCCAAGGTCTAATCATACCGACCCACCAGGGCTCCTTATCCGCATCTACTCGGTTGGAAAAGAGGAAAAGCCCCTCCCCCATCTCTCCTCTTTTGACGTCCTATACTCAAATTTATAAGAAATGGTTCAAAGGTATTTTCTGAGAAAAAAAATATCAGTTTGAATAAACCATTCCACATATAGGTCTCTTTCTGAAGTCTCCATTGCTTCCAGGAAGTAAAATGCATCCTTTATTTCAGGCAATGCCCGGTGGATTTTTAAATCTCATTTTGTGAGCCTTCCTTGCTGAATGCCACTTCCTTAACCACCAAACAGCCCACACTGCGCTTTCCTCGGTGCATTCATGGAACCACAGAAGCCAACCAAACTGGCCGCCAGCGAGTGGCTTCAATCTCAAGGGGCCCTGGAGGAGAGAGCAGATGCGCCCCCCGTGCGTGTCTGGGACGGTCAATATTTACAAGAGCAGAAAGCCTCATCTTTCTCCCTCGGAGTAACTCGAGGGTTCAAACTGCTGACCTTATGATTAGTGGCCCATTACACCACCCGGGCTCCTTGCCCAAATGCTGTACAGAGGCTAAAATTTGCACTTCTATATTACCTATGGAATTGTGTGCATATGAATTTTCATCCCTATATTTTGTGCAAAAACACTTCTATTTTAGCCCCCAATTTTGCCTGTCTTGAAAACTTGTTGCAAGTGTGCTATATCTCTTACTTGCTACATATCCCAACATCTGAAACCATTCTAGACATTGATCATTATAAAAGTTTAGCAAATATTTAATATTTGAGGGGGAAAGTTATAGTCAGAAAACCAATCTGTAAAACCC
>NW_022111324.1:42112919-42131854 GCF_000313985.2 Echinops telfairi | reverse complement strand
ATAAATAAATAAATAAAAACAAAAACAATCTGTGCTTCTAAGAGTTTCCTTAGCATGTGTGCAAGACAGAGTGAAAACGTGACTTTATTCTGCCTCATTACTAAATAAAGCTTCTGTTCCTTATTATGGCCTAATAGGCTTAAACATTTTTTTCATAAACAGGTTTAAAATTTTAATTTTATGTTTTACAGAGGGAAGGAATTGGTGGGGGAAAGAATATGACTTTGTTAAGACTTTTTAAAAATACCTTCTTCATCTCGCTGGGCCCTGGGCTTGATGATGCACTCCCCGGAGGAAAAGACAGAGGCCGTTTGACAGATTCCCGCATACACAGGAAGAGATATTTTAATGAGGAGAGCCACTAGGCTTTTCTTTTCCATTTTTTTCCTGTCCAGAGAAGTCTCATGAATACAGAGCATCTATTTAAATAAATATTATTTCAAATATGTCATCTAAATTTGGACATGCTACTCCCTGAGCAAGATCTACCTGGAATAGTATTATTTTAGTCAACTTTTGAGGCTAGAAGAGGAAGGAAGACTGAACGTTTAGGATGGACCAAAGGGTCACGAACAGGGTCAATATCAAAATACAAAGCTAGACCGGTCTATCCAGGGATAAGTTCTCAAGAGAGCAAGCAGCCACACGAGCTCCAAAGGGCAGCAGTTGCCCAGGGGAAAAGCTTAGAAAGCAGGAAGGGATTGGAAAGAGGAATGAAAAGAAATGGTAGCTATGGGGAAGATGTGGGAAGGGTGTTGCCTTTGGGGGGGGGGGTTGTGATCAGTGCTCTAAAATAAAATGGGTATGAATTGTGGAATGGAAAGCCCATTTCCTCTAAAAACTTTCATCCAAATCACGGTTTTAAAGACATATACATTAGAAAGAAAAATATAGTGTTCTGCTGAGAATAGGAGGATATAGGAAGGAGAAATTTCACTCTAAAAAGATCCAACTGGGCACTCGAGATTTTCTTCACAACTGTGCCTGCACTTGGCACGGCTCTCCAATTCCTTTTGCCCTCCCTTCAGCTTCCTAGCCTCTGCTTCCTTTCTACGGCTTCCTCCACCTCCTTCTCCCCACCCTGGGCAGCCTGGATGCCTCCTTTTCCTAAAGAACTCACATTCATGCCCCCATTCTCACAAAACACCCACACGGCTACCCCTCTCTCGTGGCTGGTTTCACTTAAAACATACGCCTATCAAAATCCCAGTCTACAAACGCTATTTCAGGCCCAGTGTTCAGACAGCATATTTAAAACAACAGAAACAAGCACATGCTTGGCAACTTTTATTGAACGGTAAAACGTTTGTGCGGCTACTTCCTATAGAAAGGGGTGGGTTTTGGAAGCCCATTTCTTCCCTCACGGAAACTCAGATGTTCTTAATTCTTTTCCTCTCAGCACATGGGATAGCATGCCTGTTTCATTTGTATACTCACCTCCCAGGTAAGAGGCCAGTCCAAGCTCCTTCAGGCTGTCTCTGGGCTGACTTTTCTCCTCTTTGTTCTGATCCTCCGCTGGCATAGGGATTTCCCCCAGGATTTCATGCAACACTTTTTTTTTACCTGCAATGGGTCCTGTAAGGTTACACACCATTCCTCTTGATAAACTTCTGCCATTTTCACTGGTATAACTTGGAATCTATGGCTGAGAGCTAACTTCTTAAAGCAATATTTGGCCCATCTGTCATCACACCAAAGCAGTTGACCACATCCCCTTTGACAGATTTCAAACAGCTCCCAGTACAAGTACCCTGACCCTTCCTCTGCCTGATTGAATTCTATCAATGGGCTTTCCTACAGCCAAGGAATGGCACGGGAACTGATGACAAACTGTGAAAACAGTGTGTCTAACCATTCTGAAAGCACACACACACCCACCGGCGTGCCTAAATGCACTATATAATCCATTTTGCAGATAATTGGAGACACAAAGAATTTAGTCACTCAAATGACTGTCTTTCTTGACTTAAGGTTTTCAAGCATCTCATCAGTCAGCTATCTGAGGGGAATGGATTTAACATTTTTCGAGGACCTAAAAGTGCCAAAATGATCATTTTTCAAAGTATTATTTCTTCATGAAGACACACCAATCAAGAGTGTTTCCAACGGTTCTCTCAGGATGACTGGAGAGCACAGCTTTCCGACACACTTCTAATAGTTGACGTTTGATCAAAGTTTTCATAGGAGTGTGAGTTACTTTAAATCCAGAATGCTGCTCCTACTTTTACTCCAATGAACATGGAGGGGTCTCTCTTGCAAACTTGTCGATTTTGATGCAGTGAATTGTGGTGCCATGCATCTGGGTGTGAGGACCATTTCTGGGCTTGAACTCCAGCTCCCGTTATCTGCTGTCAGGTCACTTGACTGCTGGAGCCTTATTCTCTTCATCTATAAACTGGGAAAACTAAAGCTCACTTTACTAAGAAGATTAAAATATGCATACAAAGTGGTTCAAATCTATTATATACAGCATGCAGTGAACAAATAAAACGAATACTATAAATATAAATTAAAATGTTGCATAATTATAATTATTCAGATTGGTCATTCAAAATTTTATAAGATAGAAGAAAATAATTGACGGTTCTACCAATTTGTGAAAGACCCTGGAGGGTAAGTGTTGAACTGTTAACCACGAGTTCAGTGGTTCAAACCCACCAGCCACTTTGAGGAAGAAAAATGAAACTTTCTGCTTCAGTAAAGATTTACAGCCTCATAACCCTTACATACGGTGGCTATGAGTTGAAATCAACTCAGTGGCAATGAATTTGCTTTTGGTTTTCATTTTTGCCTTATTTATATCACCTTTAGAACTTTTATGTAAAAATAAAACCTAAAATAAAAACCAAAATAAAGTGCAGGGGAATGATTTGGTGGGGCTCTCCAGTTAATTGGCCCAATATTCCTTTTAGAGTTTCTATGCACTAGGGGATTGACCACAAGGTTAGCAGTTCAAATCCAGCAGCCACCCTGCAGGAGAAAGATGAGACTGTCTGCTCCAGTGCAGACTTAGAGTCTCAGAAATGCACGGGGGCAGTTCTCCTCTGCCCGTGTCGCCGTGCATCTATGGCCGCGAAGTTAGTTTGGCTTTTCTACTTCCCAGTTACTGGGCTCTTAAAAGCTTCGGAGCAACCACCCAAAATCCACCTGGAGCAACAGAGAAAGACGGCGACTTGGGAATCAGATGAGGAAATGGACTACAGGTCTAATCACCTCCATGAACCGCCACATTTGCAAGGAAATAATTCACTTGTTAGACTTTTTTGTAAATCCTACCCATACTCCAAGGTATTGGGTAATATCTGAAAATTGCAAAACTTAGCATAGCATGCATCCAAAAATTCTTTGTGGGGAGGGCAGGATTACCAAAAAGTATTATTTACATAAAAATACATACTAATTCCTTTGCCAGAAAACCAGAAGAAAGAGATGGTGTCTGACTACTATTACATCAGTTGGATCATGATCAAAAGGTGGAAATAGTGGAACAGAATTTAAAATTTTATGGAAAGTAGACTTACTGAGTACACTGAGATTGGACGAACTTCTGTGTATATTGTCTGGAAACAGCTTTTAAGCCTTGAACTGAAACTATTCTTGAAGCAAAACTATGCACTCCTCTTTAAACTAGACAACAATTTATTTCATTTAATAAAGAACTTTCACTTTGAGAATTGCCCTTTTTAAAGAATTGTGTGTATGATATTAAATAGATAACAATAACTCTAAAACACACATGAGACCTTTAAGGGATAGATTCTATGTTAAAAAACAGTGAAACCATATGAGCAGCAATAGGTAGAATGGTGACATGTGGATTATATAACCATTGTTAATAAACTTATGTAAAAATTGTTGAGCAGTGTATATTTTCATACACACACACACAAAACCTCATCCAAAACAACTATGCAATGATTTGATACAAGTGTGTATCCTAGAGGCAGATCCTGAGCAAGGATGTGCATACAGTGATTTATTAAGAACCAATAATAACCCAATAAGGGGAGGGCTGGGTGGCTGCAGACTGGGTGTGCTGTGCTGTGCTGGAGGGGCCGTTGACAGCCATGGATAAGGTCTCCACCCTGGGGACAGGGGTGCCACCACACTGAGCAGCCTGTGCTGCTCACTCTCTAAGAGCCACCAGCGGCTGCCAGGTGGGAACTGCACCTGGGAGGGAGAGAGTGGCAGCAGAGGCGGCGCTGGGTGTCAGTGGCGGCTGTGGCACATGTATGTAGAGGCACGGTAAGGGGCACAGGGCTGACCCCAGTTGGCTGATCTGAAGCAAAGGGGGGACAGGAATAGAGGTGGCTCCCAGTGGGGCGCCCACCGGGACTGCCAGCTACTATCAGCAGAGTTGGCCTAATTGCACATATTCACCTGAACTCCTTGCTCTCCTTGTTCTGTCTACTCCCACAGCTTCTGAACTTTAGGGGCCTCTGTCCCCTTAGCTTTGAAGTTGTTCTCCTATTTTGGAGGGAGCCTAGGCCTTCCTTCTTACGGGCTTTTTCCTGGTCTTTGCGAGGAGATCTCACTGTGCTTGTGGGATGGCGGCTGTCTTCTCGGAAGTCCTCGATGTCCTTCTGCTTTACGACGTATGATGTCTGTTTTGAAGGAACTGGTCTCTCCTGATAATACGTTAAAACTACATGAGACTAGTCTTGCCATCCTTGCTGCGAAGGAGCATTGTGGCTGTCCCTTCTTCCAAGACATTTGTTTGCTCTTCTGCAGTCCGTGATAATTTCAATATTCTTCACCAACCCCGTAATTCGAATTCATCAATTCCTCTTTGGTCTTTCTTAGCCAGTGTTCACTTTCCACAGGCATAAGACAGTTGAAAATGCTATGGTTTAAGGGTCGGGTACCTTAGTCCTCGGAGTAGCACCCCTGCTCTTCAGTATTTTAGGGAGGTCTTCTGCAGCAGGTCTGCCCAGTGTGAACATCCTTTGATGGCTTTGACTGCTGCTTCCATGAGCACTGACTGTGGATCCAAGCAAGATGAAACCCTTGACAATTTGTATCTTTTCAATATTTTGTCCACACAACCATTCATTATGGCAACTCGGCGCTTGAATGGTTTTCTTCAGTTCCTTCATTTTGGGATGTGCTGAGCGTGTTCTTCCTTTATTGGTTTCTAATTCCAGTCTTTGCATTTTATTGTATTTTAATTGCTCTTCTGGGGCCCTTTGAAATGTTCTGTTCAACTCTTTTACTTAAGCATATCTTCCAATGGCCTTACCTTCTCTAGGACGAAGAGCAAAAGTTTCAGAATCTCTTCTGACAGCTAATTTTGCCCTTTCTTTCTTTCCTGTCTTTTTAATGACATTTTGCTTTCTTACTGTCATCAAGCAACTCATCAAGCCATTTGTCATTAGTGATCAATAAGTCAAATCTATTCTTGAGATGTTCTGGAAATTCATACAGGATATATTCAAGGTCATACTTTGGCTTTCATGATCTTGTTTGCTCTATCTTGTTTTGTGTTTATTATTATCTTTGTACGTCTATC
The DNA here is from genome assembly GCF_000313985.2 of Echinops telfairi. NCBI lineage: Eukaryota > Metazoa > Chordata > Mammalia > Afrosoricida > Tenrecidae > Echinops > Echinops telfairi. Next base: position 42,126,345 of record NW_022111324.1, on the reverse strand, counting down.
TAGATAAGATAGGTGGGAAAATAACAGGGGAGGAAGAGGGGGAGAAAAGAAGGGTAATGTCAACCAACCAAGGGACAAGGGAACAAGCAGTGATCTAAAATTTATGGCAAGGAGGACATACGATGCCTGGTAGGGCTTGATCAAGGGCAATGTAGCCGAGAGGCATTACTGAAACCCAAACGAAGGTCGAACATGATAGTGGAACAAGAGGAAAGTAAAAGGAAATAGAGGAAAGAACTAGGAGGCAAAGGAGGTATTCATAGAGGTCTAAATACAGACATGTACATATGTAAATATATTTATATATGACCTTAGGAATATAGGCCTATGAACATATATTTGTATGTTAAGTATTAAGGTAGCAGACAGACATTGGGCCTTGACTCAACTACTCCCTCAATGCAAGAACACTTTGTTCTAAGAACACAGCATTCTGTGATGTTTGCCTTCCCTACAAGATCGCTGAAGACAATTGGGTGAATAAGCAAATGTGATGAAGAAAGCTGATGGTGCCCAGCTATCAAAAGATATTGTGTCTGGGGTCTTAAATGCTTGAAGACACACAAGCGGCCTACAAGCTCAGAAGCAACAAAGCCCACATGGAAGAAGCACACTAGCCTGTGTGATCATGAGGTGTCAATGGGATCATGTATTAGGCATCAAAAATCCAGAACAAAAAAATCAAATCGATGTCAGTGAGGGGGAGCATGGAGTGGAGACCCAAAGGCCATCTGTATACAATTTGACATCCCCTTACAGAAGCGTCACAAGGAAGAGATGAGCCAGTCAGGGTGCAGTATACCACCGATGAAACATACAACTTTCCTCTAGTTATTTAATGCTTCCTCCCCCACACTATCATGACCCCAATTCTACCTTGCAAATCCGGTTAGATCAGAGCAAGTACATGGGTACAGAAAAGAGCTGAAAACACAGGAAATCCAGGATTGATAAACCCCTCAGGACCTATAATGAGAGTAGCAATACCAGGAGGGGAAGGGGAAGGTGGGGGTGTGGTGGTGAAGAAAGGCGGAACTGGTTACAGTAATCTACATATAACCTCCTCCCAGGGGGGATGGACAACAGAAAAGTGGGTGAAGGGAGACAGCAGTCGGGGTAAGACAGGAAAAAAATAATAATTTATAAATTATCAAGGGTTCATCAGGGAGGGAGAGTGGAGGAGGGGAAAAATGAGCTGATACCAAGGGCTCAAGTAGAAAGAAAATATTTTGAAAACGATGATGGCAATAAACGTACAAAAGTGCTTGACACAGTTGATGGATGGATGGATTTTATTATTAATTTATGTTTTTATTATTAATAGATGTTTACAGCTGTTTCTTCTCATTTTGAATCATGCTCCATCAGTATTCCTGAAGCCTTTATACTCCATCCATGTCATTAGGGTCAACTCTACTTTGAAAAGACAGTTCTTCCTCAGTCCCATTTGAATACCTTCCAACCTAAGGGTGTCATCCTCCGGAACTGTACGTGACAATGTGCTGTTATTCTTTAAACGTCTTTCGTTGACTAATTCCTCCAAAGTGCAAAGTCTATTATTCCTTCTTCATCATCTGTTCTAAGTCTGGAAGCTCGGGAGTCTAGAGACTGCTCAACTTGGTGACCCTACTGCTATTTAAAGTGCCAGTGATACAGCTTTCAGCATTATAGCAACATTCAAACCACCACAGTATGAGAAACTGATAGACAAGTGTGAATTTTGCCCATAGAATCCAATATTTCAACTTAAGACGTGAATTATTTCTTCAATTCTTTCCATTTGACATACGCTAAATGTTTTCTTCCATTTTGGTTTTCCAACTCCAATTCTTTGCACATTTTATTTTAATGCTTTAATTGTCTTTTTGAACTGCCTTTTAACATTTGAGTTCAGCTCTTTTACTTTATAATTTCTTCTATTCCATTATCTACTGCACATTCAAGAGAAAGCTTCATAGCCTCTTATGAAATATGCTTTGGGAATGTTATAAGAGCTGTAAGAGTCCTCGGTAAGATGATTAAAGATAAGTAAATAAAATTTTTTAAATAAAATATGCTTTGGCCCTTCCTTTCTTCCCTGGCTTTTTAGTGCCCTTGTGGCTTCTTCACCTATGGTGTTCTCGGTGCCAGCTCACAGCTCCTCTGGCCTTCAATCGATGATGCTCAGTGTTACCCATCGGTTCTGGAGATGGGGTCTAAATTCCACTTGAGGGTCTCCTCTTCCAGCGCTAGATCAGACAATGTTCCGCTGCTATTTATAGGGTTTCCGGGGGCTAATCCTGCAACCACCAATCACCTATTCCTCCTCCTAATATGTTCTTAGTCTGCAGATTTTGCTACTACTTTTTCACCATGGGTGGCCCTGAGATAGTTACAATACTGGCATAGCTTCCAGCATCACAGCAACAGGTAAGTCACCACACTACCGCAAACTAATCGGGGAGTGGGGGGAGAGAGAGGGGTTGTCTTAGGTCAGTTACTATCGAGATACTTATAGGTGTACATAGAGAGAGAGACTTATATCACAGAAATGGCTTGCACAGAGGTAGAGACAGACAAGGTCCAAATCTGTGGGACAGATATCAGGCGTAAGGCTTTTCTTGACTCAAATAGCCGCAGGAGCTAATGAATCCAAGATCAAGAGGTCAGTTGACACACTTCTGGCTGCAAAGAGAAATGAATCCAAGTTTGGCAGGCAAGATGGCAGGCTGCTGACAACTCTCAGGATAAACATTAAAAACAGCCACATGCTGGCTCAAGTCCAAAAATGCAGGGGTCATGTGACAATGCTAATATAGGATCCAGATTCAGCAAAAGAGCAGGCAAATTTCTGTATAGCATTCACACTACTAAGGAAACTTCCTTTCAATTGATTAGATATTCATAACAGATTTTATCATGGAAGTAATTACATTATGCTAGACCTGTTGGGGGAGAACTACACCATATACTCGTGTATAAGCCAACCAAAATATCAGCTGAGGCACCTAATTTTACCACAAAAAGGTACATCTTAACTGCCAAACCAGGGAGAATCCTGTGGTAGTTATATAATTTCATGTCAACTTGAAGATATCTAAGACTGTATGAGGTGGTATTCAGGTCACAGCCTGATGTTGCCTCCTTGGGGGCGTGGCCTTCTCATAAGGAGGGCCCTGGGAACTCCCTCCTCCCTCTGCCTTCACTATCCTGCTGGTGGACCCTGGTTGCTGCTAGATCCCTAGAGATGTTACCACTGCCATTGGATCCACACAACTTTGCACTCGCCAGCCTGTGATCTTCCTGCATTCTACATCAGTGCATGTGACTGCGTGAATCCAAAGAGGAACTATGGACTAGTATCAGACTTATGGACTTGAGTTTATCTAGGCTGGATGTTTCCTCAATATATAATTATATCTTGATATATTTCTTCTACATATATGAGTGTCTCTGGATTTATTTCTCTAGTCAACCCAGCCTAACACAAATCATAACCTAGCCAAGTTGAAGCAAAACCTTTTCACAGGGGTTAATTGTTAAGTTGTGTCTATAGGGTTTTCAGTGAGACTCAGTGTGCTAACTCTCACTGAAGAGTTAAGCTCCCTGATGACTTGACCCCAGTCCTGATCATGTATCCATGCCAGCTGTCATGCTCAGGACTCTGGTCCACAGCATTCACTGGATGGACAAATAAAGTGGATGAATTCATCCCTGAGAGAGGAGGAAGAAAGTGAAAAGCTACCAGTCATGACATCTTTTTTTCAACCCTGTGACCTTAGTTGAGAGATTAAACAGATAATTGATAGCTCTGTGAGTCCTTTTAATTAAGTGCTTCTAATTGATATTAGAAATATTATCATTTTTATGGGACCATTAAAGATTGAAACTCTTTAATCTGGTGTGTTGGGGGAGGAATTAAGGTCAAACCCATCGTGGTAGTTACATAATCTGCTGTCAATTTGAAATTTATGAGTGAAGGGGTGGGGTTTAGCCTATCAATCAAGTCATAGCTTGATGACCTCATTTGGAGGCACTAAGGAAATAAATAGCTCGCTGGGGGCGGGACACTTGCTCACTCCCTGTGGGACATTACCGATATTGAGCCTGATGGAGTTACACTGATTCAGCCAGAGCCCTGGAACTGGAGGAGCCACATGGAGACCCATGCCAGTGCTGAGATGCTTTCACTGCCACTGGATCCACAAGAATGTCCACCCACTGACCTGTGATCTTCCTGCATTTGGTGTCATTGCAGGTATTTCTAAAGAGGAATTTATGGACTAGTATCAACATATGGGGTAATATCAGACTTATGGACTTGATCTGGACTGGGCTGGGGTGGTTTCTTAATGTACAATTGCTCTTTGATACGAAGTTCTGTCCTACACAATTATGAGTGTCTCTATGAATGTGTTTCTCTAGTCTACCCAAACTAACACAACCATTCACCAGTTGACATGTCCATTGAGAAAGATTGACTTTGTTTCAATTAAGATATAATTAGACTTAAGCTCCTTTTTATTTCTCCAATGTTTTATTTTGAAAATTGTCAAGCTTATAACAATGCTAAAAGAATAGTGTACTGATACAGCCTCTTCGCCCATATTATCAAATTTGTTAACATTTTGCTAATTTTGCTTTATCTTTCTCTCAAATATTTGTGTGCATGTGATATACATACAAGAAGGCTTCAGAAAGTTCATGAAAGATCACACTATCTTTTCATTCCATTTTTCCACAAACTTTTGAACTCCCCCCCATTTTTAATTTCCTGAGACATTTGAAAGTAAGTTGCAATCTGATTCTTGTTGTTGTCTGTCACTGTGTCCACTCCAGCTCACATCACAGGACTCCGGCACAGTCAACACCAGTGTCAGACAGAACAGGACTGCTGCTCCATAGGGTTGCCTGTCATCTCCAGAAGAGCGCATCTGCAGATGTTCCCTCCCACAAGGCTGAGGGTGACTTCACATTACCAACCTTTATTTATCAGCTGAGGATAATTAATCATTGCACCTCCAGGGATCCTTGCAAATATTAGAACCCCTTGTGTTTCAGTCAATTCCAGCTCAGAGTAACTCCATAGGACAGAGTAGAACTGCCTTGTAGGGTTTTCAAGGTTGTAAATCTCTTGAGCAGCCAAATGCTGTGTTTTTCTCCATCAGAGAGCCCTTTCTGTTAGCAGCCAAGCTCTCAAAGGACTACCCCAGCAGAGCTCTGTATGTATCTCCCACATGCAAGAGCTTGGCTTTCTCCTTCACAACCACAGCACTCAACAAATGTGATATTATACAACAATGCTCTCAAATATAACTCCACATCAAATGTCTCCAATTGTTCTTTAAAAGAAAAATCTTTATAGCCACGCTGTGCATTCCGATGCTCCTGTGATTGCAGTGATTAATGAATCCAAGGTCAGCCGGCACAATGGCAGAATCCAGTCAATAGGAGCACCTGACTTGCAGCCATCTTATCCTTCCTTAGGGTCTTTTAACCTGGGAGTGCCCCGCCCCCTTTCATGTTCTTTCATGCCATTGATATTTTCATAGTGTCACCAGTTGCAGATGTAAAATGTTTCAGACTCGAGGTTTGCCTCATGAGAATATTCAGGTAAAACATTATTTTTGAAAGAATACTGACTACTATTTTAGTATATATTCTCCATTGCATCACATTAAGGGATGCATCGTGTGAGTTTTCTAATCAGGAAGGATGTGTTTGATGTCCTTTTTACCATAATATCTGTCAGATGAATCCATTGGAAAGCTCCTGCTTTCCTCTTTGTATTTGATACATCAACTGTGGGTAATAGTGTGAGACTGGGTAAGTATCCTGCACCCCCATAGACTTTTGTCCAGTGGTTCTACTATGCAGGGACAGTCCTTGCCTGAAGTGACAATTATTTAGGTGGCTGCAGAACAGTGATTTTTCTTTTTCAAATCCTACCATTCATTTTACATTTCTAAACTGGCATTTTTCTGTAAAGAGCTCTCTCCCATCTGCTTTTTTTTTGTGAAGTATCTCTGGGTTCCCCTCGGAGAGGAGCAATGGTAGCCCAGTGAGTCAGTGCTTGAGTCCTAGCGGAACCTCAAATCCTACCAGCCCTTCTGCAGGCGAGACATGTGGCAGTCAGTCTGGACGGCGAAGGTTGGGCAAGATACACATTCAAAACATAGCTATGTGTATGAGAGCCACTGTTTTATATGCGTAATGCATGATCATGACCTACTTTTTGGATGCTCACATGGATTCTCTTCAAACTAGCTCCTGGGCCCTTTCAGCCTACCCCCATTGTTTCTCTCTTCTCCTCCTTTCTAATAAACGAAAACATTCTAAATGCCCATTATGTTTTTCCCAGCAACAGATATGGAATCGACTATGTCTCAAAGGAGCCCTGATTCCTTTAAGGAGGTCGTGAAATTTGGAGACCAGGATCTGTTGGTGTGCTCCTGGCTACAATTTTTTGTTTTCAACTAAGGAGGTATCTGGTTTTGTTATTTCATGTCACTAGCACCTACCCTCACAATCGTGCACAGTATAAATGCTCAGTAGTACATGGTGAGTATTGGGTACACTTGCTAAAGTTACCATTTGTAACTCCAGAATATTAAAATGTGGAATATCTTTCATCTACAGGGCTTCTAGTCACACTTTAAGAAACAACCTTGGTAATCAAATCCTTAGAACAGAAATGAAGCCTTAAATGAGTTACTCTTTCTCCCTTCTTGAGCATTAATCTGATCATAAGTGGGAGCTCCCTTGCAGATGCATTATTTTGATAACTGGATATGAATAAATATAGCTAGATAAAAGGCCAGACTCATATATGCATAACAGAGAGATGGATTTGGTATTTTGTGTTAAATATTTTTCAAAATTTTGCAAATTATACCACATTCGTTGTCTACTGGCTTTCAAATGCATCCAGCTAAAGTGGAAAAATGGCATTCATACTACTTCATTTACTGGGGGGGTTGTTTCAAAATTTTATCTTTTAATTTTTTTAAGGAATTTTAATTTTATGTTTCAGTTGTTTTACATTTTAAATGATAAATTAGGCAGGCATTTACATTTCAGATCATCAACTTCATATTCAACAGTTTAAACTATGAATCAAAAACCCCAATTGTTTGCCCTTTACCTGCTCCCTGGTCCCCTCCTCTCTCTTGTGGATTACCATCTTCGCTTTCACCCCAGTCAGCACCCAGCCACCTTCTAGTCCGTTGCTGCACCTCCCCTCGTCTGCCCTCCCCTCCTCACTGTAAGAGAAATTGGATTTGTTGTTGTTGTTGTTGTTGTGTCAATCTATTTGAACTGCTAGGGCTACCAAATTTCAAAAGAGTTTTAAAATAAGAATTAATTTTTTTCTCCTTTCTTTTTTTGCTCACTTTACTTATTTTGTCTTTAACTTACATCCAATTCCAAGTGGGTGAATTAAATGGCTTACTGGTGGTTTTCTTTTGTTTTTCTTCTTCTCCTTTCAAAAGCTATAGCTCTCCGAAATGGCAGACTGCCATTGAAAGCAGAGCTGTTAGACCTCTCTCTTGTGGATTTAAGCTGTGGCTGCTGGCTAAAAGCTGGAAGGGCCATTTTTCAAACAGCACTTAGGTTTTAGGAGCCAAGAGGGTCTTAAAATCGAAAGTGTCTCTACTTTTACTGAGGAAAAAAAGTTATTATTATTATTATTTTTTAACCAGAAGAGAGTAGATGTTCTCACTAGTTCTTATCTTTCACAGCCACCCTAATTTAAGAAAATCATTTATCAAACAGTTTTGACTAGCATATATTGGCATATCGATACTTTATTTCCTAAATGTCATTAGCTTATATGCAACCTTTCATTATGCCCATCTTGAAGCTATATATGTTTGAAGGATATTTATGCTTCAGATCTGTGTTCTTTGAATTTTTTATTACTGGGAAATAAGTAACATTTACATAGCTCTTTAGTTTTAAAACATAGTGCATTTTTTAGTTAAATTCTCATAAAAGCCTTTATTAGCACACACTTATAAGAGCTTTTATTAGTAAACATTAAAATACATATTACTAATATAATAGCCTTTTGTTTTAGGTATACTGTATTCTGCTGAGACAATGTATCTTAAGTAATGTTTTAGCTACCATTGATCAACTACAATGCTGAATGTGACCCCTAGGAGTTTAGTCCCTTATTAAAGGAGAAAGTGAGACTCATTTTCTTCTTTAAAAAAAGGAAAAAGCACACCGAGATGACTATGGGTCTGGGTCAAATACTCTGATGCTATGCTCTATTGGTTTAATGATTTGGAGAAATCGTTGAACAAGTATGTCATCTATAAATAACAAACCCCATGAAATCTTCCTTTACAATTTAGCTATTCCTGATGATGGATTTCTAAGCATTGCCTCTGTAGAGACGGCATGTGGTTAGAAACCCCTCAGTCATGTTGTTGAGGAACTTTCTGGACTTGGGCTTCTCCCTCAGAAATGACTCTTTTCAGTAAACTTGTCCTGGAGCCCTTCTTTTCTCTCTGTGTCTCAGCTTGCCTCCCCGTCTATGCTTTTAAGTCCTAACAGCAGTCAGCCCACAAACACTGTACTGTCAACACAGCACCTCCGTTAACAGGAAGCTATTTCCATTACTGTTAAGTGTGAAATGGCCCTTTGTCTTTGATTCCCAAGCCTGTTCTGTACAATTGCTTGAGGTTCTGGCCCAAACACCTCTTACCTAAGGAGAGTTTAATTTGGACTTTGGTTGCGATCTATGGCAACATTTGACTAAAGGTTAACTATTCCTCAGGATTCATTGAAAATGAGAGAATGTTATTCATTACATCCTTAAAATCTATCTAGCTTGGATAATTACAAGGAAGTTCTTCAATGCAAAAACAAACAAACACGACAAAGCATGGACATTGCAAAAAACAAATATTCCAGGAATTAAATAGAGAACTTCTAGGAATTAACATGCTAATATGAAATTGAAATGCTCCAAATGGAAGTCTATCATTAGTTCCCAAAGATGGTTGATCAATCATTCATTTGGCATTCTTTGTAGTAAAGAAGAATAAATAATTAAAATATGTATCCACTGAGAGATAATTGCCGATCGATAATCTATTAGTAAAAGGCTGGCTGGTGAGTAAGGGATTACCATGCAGTCATTTTAAGTTGTTCCACACTTTGTTCTGATAACCTGGCACTCCTTGCTACTCACCTTCCTGACATGATCACTGAAGACAAAATGGGTACATAAGCAAATGTGGCGAAGAGAGTTCATGGTGCCCGACTATCAAAAGATATGGCATCTGGGGGGGGAAGTATATCACTGAAGAATCACACATCATTCATCTAATTTCTGAATACTTCTTCCCCACCACCACCACCACTACCATGACCCAGTTCTAACTTACAAATCTGGTTAGATCGGAGAACACACATTGGTACAGATAAGGGCTATTGACATATGGAATTCAGCAAAGATAAACCCCTCAGGAATAGTAAAGGAAGTAGCAATATCATGAAGGTAGGGGGATCGTCAGGAAAAGGGAAGGGTGAGAAAGGGGTGACCCATCACAAGATTGGATATATAGCCCTCCCCCAAAAGGGAACAGACAACAGAAATATGGGTGAAGGGAGACAATGGACAGTGTAAGGCACGAAATAACAATATATGATTGCTCAAGGATACACGAGGGAGTGGGGTGGGATGAAGTGGAAAAAAGAGGAGCTTATACCAAGAGCTTAAGTAGAAAATGTTTTGGAAATGATAATGGCAACATATGTACAAATATGCTTGATACGATTGATGTATGGAATGTTATAAGAGCTGTAAGAGGCCCAAATTTAAAAATTTTAATAAATAAGTAAAATAAAAGTGTTCCATAAAGGGACTTCAAAATTTGGGGAAGAGAGCCCTAACCCACCCACGGGGAAGGTATTCTTTATGTCTTCATAGGAATGACAGAAAGGGGCCAGACCTCAACCCAGTACTCCAAGCCTTGAGTGCAGCATGCGGGCTTGAAGCAGTGAACGAGCAGAGAGGCCTGCAGGGCTGGCCGATCCCAGCTGCATCAACCCTAGCCCCCGCCCCAGAAGATTGCACTTTAGAGGACAGCACTGAAGATACAACCCAGGGAGAGTGGTGGGTCTGCCCAGACCACACAGAAACAAACGAAGAGGGAAAGAGAGAAAGAGAGAGAGAACTGCATCCTGGCCTACCAACCCCCAATGATGACACGCCTGCTTGGAGCAGCCAAGGCACAGAGAGGACCACAGGGCCAGCCCCACCATGAGACATGATATCCCCTCACTGACCCACAGTGTGAGAATTGTGTCGAGTCTGAGCGCCCCACACACCGGGACAGAACATGAAGGAGCACAGCAGAGCACCAAGGGGAGGAAAGCAACGAACTCCCCGGAGAGACCCTAAAAATAAGCTTCAAACTCAGAGGGCAGGGCTTGGCACTGCGTCAGGCTCGATAGGAAAACATACGCAAGCGTCAGCAGACAAACCTGGAACTATTCATAGGTCCTTTTTATTCTTCTTCTTCTTTTTCCTGTTTACCTATATAAAATAGGCAACATAGTCAATCCTGAGAAGAAACCAAATGGGACAGTTCCAGGGAGACAGGGGAAAGGAGGAGGTGAGGAAAAGGGAGGAGGGAGCCCAAAAAAAGAGGGACAAGAGAACAAGAAGAGATCTAAAATTGAAGGCAAGGAGAGCATAGAATGCCTGGTGGATTCGATCAAGGGCAACATAGCCAAGAGGAATAACTGAGAGCCTAATGAAGGTCAAACATGATACTGGGATGGGAGAAAAGTAAAAGTAAATAGAGTAAAGAGCTAAGAGGCAAAAGACATTTACAGAGGTATAAGGTACATATAGAGATATAGGCATGTACCTATATAAAAATATTAATATGTAATGATTGGGATATAGGTCTATGCACATGTATTTATATGTTAAGTATTAAGGAAGCAGATGGACATTGGGTCTCTACTCAAAATCTCTCAACACCAGAACACTTTGTTCTAATACGCTGGCATTCTGTGACTCTCACCTTCCTGATACAATCGCTGAAGTTAAAATGGGTACATTGGAAAATGTGGGGAAGAAAGCTGATGGTGCCAGCTATCAAAAGATATAGATAGCATCTGAGGTCTTAAAAGCTTGAAGGTAAACAAGCAGCCATCTAGTAGGGAATCAACAAAGCCCACATGGAAGAAACACACCAACATGTGTGATCATGAAGTGTCAACAGGATCAGATATCAGGCATTAGAAGACCCAAAACAACCATACCGATCCAAAGGAGGGAGAGCGGAGTGGAGATCCAAAGCCCATCTGTAAACAATTGGACATACACTCACAGAAGGGTCACAAGGAAGGGATGAGTTGACCAGGATGCAGTATAGCACCAATGAAACACACAACATTCCTCTAATTCTTTAATGCTTCTCCCCCGCCCCCCACTATCATGACCCCAGTTCTACCTTACAAATCCGGCTAGACTGGAGCATGTACACTGGTACAGAGAAGAGCTCTTGACACACGGAATCCAGGACAGATAAACACCACATTCATCATCAAAAAGGACATTTCAAGATCTATCTTGAAATGTTTGTGATAGGATAATATTTATACATATACAAGGAAATTCAGTCATTACAACTGTTCTTCAAGTATAAGTACCAATTAGTAAAGTTAGTGATGCATAAATTGAAGAATTCTACCAACCTCTTCACTCTGAAACTGACTAAATTTGCGGTCAAGATGCAGTGATCATTATTGGTTATTTAAATGCAAAAGTTGGGAACAAAGAAGGAACAGTAGTTGTGAAACTATGGCCTTGGTGTCAAAAATGAAGCTCAAGATGATAGAATTTTGCAAGACCAACAACCTTTGCATTACAAGTCTTTTTCACAAAACAATTAATAAAAACTATACACATGGACTTCTGTAGTTGGAATACACGTAAATAAAATTAACTACATGTGTGAGAATAGATGTTAAAGAAGCTGAACATCATCAGCCAAAATGAAGTCAAGGCCTGACTATGGAATGGATCATCAATTGTTCATATATAATTAAAGGTTCAGGTTGATGTTGAAGAAAATTAAAACAAATCTACAAGAGCCAAAATAAGACCTTGAATATATTTCACATGAATTTCAAGAACATCTCAAGAGTAAATTTGACTCACTGAATACTAATGACAGAAGACTTGATTTGTGGGATGACATCAAGAACCTAATCTATGAAGAACATAAAAAAATAATTTAAAAGGTAGGAAAGAAAGAAAAGATCAAAGTGGATATAAGAAGAAATTCTGAAACGTGCTCTCAATAGTAGATAACTACAGCAAATGGAAGAAGTGATGAAGTCAAAGAGCTAAACAAATTTTCAGAGAGCAGCTCTAGAAGACAAAGTAAAGCACTGTATCAAAATGTGGAATGATCTGGAGTAAAAAAAAAAAAGAACATACTCAGGCTATCTCAAGCATGGAGAGCATGCTCGGAAAAATTCAAGTGTTAGGTTGAAATCAATATAAAAAGATTCTATGGGTAAAATATGGCACAATGTAAGAAGCATCGCAAGAAGATGGAAGGAATGCAGAGGTACTATATCAAACAGAACTAATCGACATTCAACCATTTCAATATACAGCATATGATCCAAAATCAATGGTACTGAAGGAAGAAGTTCATACTGCACTGAAGGTATTTTAGACAAATAACAAGGCTCCAAGGATTGATGGAATATCAATTGAAATGTTTCAACAAGTTGATGAAGCACTGGAAGCACTTATTCATCTCTGCCAGGACATTTGGAAGACGAATTCATGGCCCACTAAGTGGAAGAGATCCCTTTTTGTACCCATTCCAAAGAAAGGTGACCCAACAGAGTGGGGAAATTATTGAGCGATATCACTAATATTATATAAAGTAAAATGTTGCTGAAAATCTTTCAAAACTTGTTGCAGAAGTACATTGACAAGGAGCCATCAAATATTCAGTTTGGATTCAGAAGAGAATGTGGAACAAAAGATATCATTGCTGATGTCAGATGGATCTTGACTCAGAGCAGGGAATACCAGGGGGAAAAAGTTTACTTGTGTTTTATTGATTATGCAAAGGGATTCTATTGTGTGGGTCATAACCAACCATAGATAACACAGAGAGAATTGGGAATTCCGGAACATTTCATTGTTCTCATGTGGAACTTATACATGGATCAAGAGGCAGTTGTGCAAACTGAACAAGGGAAAACTGCAAAGTTTAAAATCAGGTGTGCATCAGGGTTGTTTCTTCTCATCATACTCATTCAACCTCTGTGATGACTCTAGAAGCAGAGAAGCTGAATTCTACAAAGAAGGATACGGCATCAGGATTGGAGGAAGGCTGATTCACAGCTGGCAATGTGCAGATGACACAACCTTGATGCTGAAAATGAGGAGGAC
>NW_022111324.1:42110945-42111893 GCF_000313985.2 Echinops telfairi | reverse complement strand
TCTGCTACCTTAATACTAAACCTATAAATATATGCACATAGATCTATTTCCCCATCCTAATATATAAATATATTTGCATATGTACATGTCTTTATCTAGACCTCTATAAATGCCCTTTGCCTCCCAGCTCTTTCCGCTATTTCCTTTGACTTTCCTCTGCCAGAAGAAGCCAGCTCCTAGCGCAATCACTACGGGTTCGGTAGGCACAATTGTCCAATGATAATAAGTAAATATTAAGTAAAGTTATCGAGATCATGAGAGATAGAAGGGATATATAGAAATAAATGGAATCAGACACATTTCATGGTAGCGTTGCTCACCTCAGCCCAGCTTGGTGGTCCACGTGGAGGGAGAGAGAAACTTTAATGCTCCCCAAGCTTTTATATTCTCTGGGGATGTTGAGGACGTGCAAGCCCCCTCATTACAGGTGAAGACATATGTCACAGGAAAGGGTTGTGCTATAGGTATTACAGTAATGGGAGTGGGTGATCTAGGCTTCTCCACGCAATAGGAAGAGGAGGGATTGGGGATGTACATGTGGCAAGATGGGCAGATCCTAGATTTCTGGTGGCACCTTTAACTTGACTCTGGTCTCCATAGGAACCATTATCAGTAGAGTGAAAACTCCGCCTACAGGAACCAAGCTAATGGTCATAAACTTAATCCATTGTCTCCAGCAGCAGGGAGCAGGCCCACCCCTGTGGTGGGATGAGACAGCAGTCTGGCAAAGATCTCAAGGATCTGACCTCCCCTCACAAGTCCCCCTTCTGTTTTATATATAAAATTCAAAAGCCGCATGGGCAACGTGGTTATTTTCTATGCATTAAAGGCTGTCAAGGCAAAACTTTATGATCCAATTAATATAGCCAAAAATGCAGGCTCAATAGAAACATTTTTTTTTTTTTTTATTTTAAAGATCTCAAGGATCTGACCTCCCCTCACAAGTCC
>NW_022111324.1:42099058-42100505 GCF_000313985.2 Echinops telfairi | reverse complement strand
AAGACATTGGTCATGCAAAATTCTATCATGAGATCCCCAGCTTTGTTTTTATCACCAATACCATATTTTCCAACTACTCTTCTGCTCTCTTGAGGAGACCTGGTGGTGGTGTAGTGTTTATACACTGGGCGGCCAACCACAAGGTCAGCAGTTCAAAAATCACCATCCTTTCTACAGAAGATAGATGAGGCAATCGACTTACATAAAAAGTTACAGTCTCATAAACTCACAAAGGACAGTTCTACTCTGTCCCACAGGGTCTCTGTGAGTTGGAATTGGCTCAATGGCAACGAGTTTCTTCTTTTTTGTTTCCATATTAATTTCATACTGAAGGATTTGATCGAATTCTTCAATTTCTTCATCATCCTCTGTAGGGGATTGTGCATATATTTGAATAGTAGTTTTATTGATTGGATTTCCTTGTATATGGACAGATATGATCTTATCACAGATGGGATCATACTTCAAGATAGATCTTGAAAGGTCCTTTGTGATGATGAACGGGACAAGATCCTTCTTGGATTTGTCATATGGTTTTCTAATTCAAAATGGCCAATACCAGTCCAGTTTAGCTCACTAATACCTAGAATATTGATTGTTATGTGTTCCATTTCATTTTTGGACAACTTCCAATTATGCATAAATGCATATGTCATGCATTCCAAGTTCTGATTACTGTTAAATTTTTTTTTAGTGATTTCTTTTCATTTTGAGTCATATCCCATCAGCAAATGAAGGCCATGAAGGCTTTATTCCCACGGCTTTCCTCAATCCATGTCATTACGGTCATCTCTATTTTGAGAAGGCAGCTCTTCCTCAGCCATATTGTTAGTCCCTTTCAACCTGAGGGACTCATCTTGTGTCACTATCTCTGACACTGCTCTGCTTCTATTCATGAGGTTTTCAGTATCTGAGAATGTTCCAAAGCTACCCACAAGGCTTTCAGTGGATAATTCCTCAGAAGTGGACAGCCTTTGGTTTGTAGTTTGTAGTTCTTCTTTGTGGTTAGTTAGTTTATAAGTTCTGTTGAAACCTGTACACGTTGGGGCGACCCCCCTGCTATTTGAGACACCAGTGACACAGCTTCCAGCATCAGCAACACTCAAGACACCCCAGGATGAAGGACTGACACAAGCGGTCGTAGGAGGGGCTAGAGAGATGAAAACGCAATTTCAGCAGATATAGACTTAAAGGCAGATATGTTGAACAACAACAGGGTCACATTTTGATATTTAGTTTTTATAAAGGCTTATATGATTTTGTAGCAATATATATGTATATATATTTGCTTCTAGTCTTTAGCATCAACCACTAAAGTGTGGCATAAATGACTCACTACCACTCTCTCTGTCAGTTTGTGCTGTGCTGGCCCTCATGATACTAAGATACCGGAAGTTACACCACCAGTACTTCAAATACCAGAAGGGTCACCCATGTGGGACACATT
>NW_022111324.1:42096770-42098534 GCF_000313985.2 Echinops telfairi | reverse complement strand
CTCAAATATATTCTCATAATTATAGCCATTTACCTTATAATATTATTCACTATTGATAGCAATATACAGAGAAGTTATAGGCCACGGTAAGAGAGGTTATAGCAATAATGTCTATATGGTCTATCATAGTTCAGTCCCCCAGGCTAAAGCCTGGCTAACGAAATAAAGACAAGGCTGCCTACTGCCTGTGCACTGTGGTCCTTGCTGAGAGGCTGCCTGCAACTCACCCACGAGCGATGTTTTAAAGTGATTTAAACGAAACTTAGCATCTTATTTTTTACATGTATTCATATCAACACCAGCAAGCAAAAACCAAATGCTTTCCAAGAGTTCTGAGTCAAAATTCTGAGAATTTCACAGCTTTTATATCTTGGTTGAAGATGGTACCTCAAAATAGGGGCTTTTCCATTTTTGAAAGCTTGCTGGTATGACAAGCATACGTGCCAAAAAGGCATGCAAACCTTGGAGGGAAAAAAATTTTTTCATAAAAAAAATTTTTTTAACTTGGAGAAGAAAAACAAACCCTAAATTTTATTTCCAAAATCTGATAAATGAAAACACATATTCTATTAAGAAAAGAGAGACGCTCGCCCTCCCCATTTTCCTCTCAAAAGGGAGAAAGTGTGAATTACGGCAACCCCCAGAGAGCAATATTTGACTCACTGCAGACAACATGGTTTCACACGTTTGCTAGGATTCTAGTCCAAATAGATGCAAAAAATACACAACCACTCATTCAGTAAAGCGTTTCTAAGTTACTTATGAGATTCAGAAATCTTCCCTTAAAAATGTTTTCTTTTTTTTTAGTTCATCATATGCCTAGCATAGAAATGTGTTGCTAAATGGGCCTGTAGTCAAATGTACTGACAATTCTATGCTGTGATTTCTTCAAATATTTTCAAATGCAGTGGAAATCCATATTTACAAAGCTTATTTTAATGTGTCCAGAGAGAAAAGAAAACTGAACCCTGTCTTAAGACCACTCATGAATCCAATTTATACACTAAAAAGAGAGAACGTTCCAGAAACAGTCAACTAAATGCTTGTTTATTAGCAGTGTGCTCCACACATTCACACCATGTCACCCAAAAGACTGGTGAATAAGACAGAATAGTGATGCATGGGCAAGAAGAGCCAGACTGAGCTAGCAATTAACTATGATATATGATAGTCCCCAAAGCCTCTCGAGTCTCAGGAGAAAGATTGCTCAACATGTCAAAAGGAATACAATTGTACAAAAACCAGACGAGTATGCAAACATATACATCTAACAAAGTCTCCTTTAAACCAATCTAGTGATAGAAACTCACTACCATAGAGTCGGTTCTGACTCATAGAGACCCTATAGGACAGGATAGAACTCTTTGTGGGAGAAATAGGAGGCTTTCTGTTCCAGTAAAGAGTTACAGTCTCACAGTGAAGGAATTGTGCCCGATCTGACCCCACCACTCTGAGGCAAAGCACTAAGGGCGTGCAACAGAACAGCAAGGGGAACAGAGCAGCGAAGTCCCCAGGGAGTTCCCCCAAAATAGACTGTGGGGCCAGGATGTGGCACCCCATCAGACTCGACCTGAAAACACACTTAAAGGCCAACAAACAGACCTTGAACTATTTACAGGCTTTTCTCTTTTTTCGTCATTGGGTTGTTGTTGCTGTTTTGTTTTGTTGCTTTGTTTTGCTCTGTCTTGGTTTTTGTGCATATTATTATCTCTTCAGGTCTATCTAGACAAGATAGTTGGGATAAACAATCTGGAGGAGAAAACA
>NW_022111324.1:42093678-42095093 GCF_000313985.2 Echinops telfairi | reverse complement strand
GCAGTGAATTTGGTTTTGACCGATATAAAGTCTTTCAGACTTATCATCCCTGGGATGTAACCAAGGTCCTGTCAAGAGAACTTCAGTCACCTCAAAAGTCATACTCACAGCCAGCAAGTCAAGTCCAACCTATAGACACAATGGCTACACATTGCACTGCTAACTGCAAGGTCAACCGTTCAAAACCTCAGCCACTCCATGAGATTTTCTACTCCTGTAAAGAGTTAACGGTCTCGGAAACCCACACAGGCAGTTCTGCTCTATTCTGTAGGGTCACTATGAGTCAGGCACCTACTCAACTAAAAAAAAAGTTTGTTGTAGCATCCATTCCAACGCATGGCTCCCGGCATCCTCATGTTTGTCAGAGCTGAAGTTTGAAGAAGCAAATTCCAAGGCCTCTCTCCCAAGGCATCTTTGGGTGGTCAGGAACCTCTTACTTTTTGGATAAGCAGCTAAGCACCGTAACCATTTTACTGTCACATGATCTTGCCTCCCTGCTGCTCCCTAATCACAATAGAGCCTACCAGAATCTCTTTCCCAGAAATTTAGAATTGTGAATGAGGCAAGTCAGTGAGCAGTGCTTGCTGAATCTCAATACACACGCCTACACAAGAGGCATGTTGCAATTATATTGATTGCTTGAGCAGTGAAAACCCAGCCACAGAAAGAGAAAAAGACAAAGCAGAAGCTGAGCACCAAGTGGGGCTAGGGAGAGGAAGGAAGGAAAAGACAGAGACGCTACCTCCTTCCCAATTGTTATAGCTCCTGTTTCTGCTCCCTGGGATTCAACTGTGTTTATTTCCCCAGTTACCTTTTCCATTAAGCTGATATGAGTGAGTACTCCAACGTAGTCTATTATATTTCTTTTTCAAGTCCTCTTTTAAATCTGGACTCATCCCCTGACTTCTTCCCCTCATATGAAACAAGCCACATTGAAATAGCACATTAAATCTGGGATCATCCCCTGACTTCTTCCCCTCATATGAAACAAACCACACTGAAATAGCACGTTTCTGCATTCTCACTGCTTCCTTCTAATTCTTTACAGTTAGAATTCTTTGAAAATGTCTCCTTAGGTGTCTCTTGCTTTAGTAAATGATTCATGCTTAAAATCCTCACTCTTATTTTTTTCACTTCTCTCTTGAATTGGGAACTTTCAGACCCCTTTTAAAAAATCTTTTCTTTTAAGAGTGTGTATGAGTCTCAATAATAATAACCACTTCAACAATAACTGCTCACAAAGCCATTGTTTTCCCCTTCCCTTTGATTTTTGGTTAGTCAGTCTGGTGTGCTTGTTCCCAACCCTCACAAAATAAAAATAAAATAAGATAAAGTAAGAACGTCTATCTGACTTTCCATAATTTTTTAATGATATAGTACATTGGGCTGCCAAAAAGCCCAAGACTCAAAAAAAA
>NW_022111324.1:42091018-42092694 GCF_000313985.2 Echinops telfairi | reverse complement strand
TAATTTAAAGTGATGTTAACTCATGGATTTTGCCCATGCATCACCGGTTTTCCTGTAAGCTGAATGGTAGGAAGCAGGCCATAAAGGACACAATCTCCATGTTAGGAATCTGACTCTTGGTCTCTACTTCCTCTTATGCCAGCTCATTTCCTCTGGTATCATGACTCCAACAATCCTTTGCCGGTCCAGGGGACCTCGGTGTGTTGATCCTGCCACCTTTTCAAGGTCCCCTGGCCGGCTCATGTCATCGCTCTTCTCCTCTAACAGCTGAGCTTCCGTAGTCCATCATGGTAATTGCTCCCTCGGTTAGACCCTTCACTCCCTGAACCCTCTCTCACTTTGTCTTCCCTGCCTTGGCACAGCTCCAGTTCCCTGCCTGATCCATGCCTGCCCCTGCTCAGCTGAATGTGATGGCAGGAGACAGGTTGGTCTCTGTTTAAATTCCTGATCAAAACCTTAAAGGGGCCCTTCAGGCCGGCAGGCAGTTCTACTAAGATTCAATGGTCCACAAACGTATTCTCCTCTCAGACCATTGTTTGACATCTCTCTCTCTCCACCCCTCCCCTTCCTTACACTCCCAACACCATCTCACCTGTCCTCCCTCTCAGCTAATCCCTGCACTTCCTTTTTTCACTTAGGGTGTTAAAAGAATCAGTGGATCATTTCCACAAGCTCCCCTCCCAAGTTTGCCCACCTCTTGCATCTGTGTCCCGTAGTCTACATTTCTCCTGTGATTGGGGGCACTCGAGTCCGTCCTCTCTGATCTGTTAGAGACCACTGTGCAAACAGGTGAGTACTCAACTGCTAGCCAAATGCATGGTGATTTGTACACAGCTAGAAGAACCTTGAAAGACGGACCTAGCAATATGCTTCCAAAAGGTCATCCCCTTGAGAACCCCTCGGAGCAGTTCTACTGTGTACCATGAGGACTCACGGAGTTCAAAGCCACGCAGAGACAGCTCATCACCACAAATGAGAAACATCTTTCTCTCACAGACATACTGTTATTTATTTCATCTTAACTACTACGTAACTGCTTATTCAGCATCTCTACTTGAATGTCCAATACCAACCAAACCAAACTCACCGCTGGTAAGTCAGTTCCAACTCATAGGGCACCTACAAAGACTTTCTGAGACTGTAAACTTTTATGGGCATAGACAGTCTCATCTTTCTCCCAAGGAGCAGTTGGTAGGTTCGAAATGCTGGGCTTGCCATTAGCAACCCAATGCATCACACACCATACCACCAGGGCTCCTCCTATCATAGCCATGTATTTTCACTTTAATCATCAGTTGCACTCAAACTGTTTTTCCTGATCCAGCAGCACATTGGAGCTTTTCAGAGTATAAATGATTGTGCCATAGCCATGACCTACTGAAATCAAACTGCTGGGATTGGGCTCAGCAACCTGCCCTTCAACAAATCTTCAGATGCTCCTGATGCTGACTTTGAGAAGGTACCCAAGAATACCCACAACAGTGCCCTGAACATCCTACTATTTATTAAATCCACATTCATTCGACAAACATCAATGGAGGGTGTACTCCATGAAGCTTTCTACTAGTGATTAAAAACAGAAATGGATTTTGCAAGTTAGTAAAGGAGACAGACAGTAATTAAGTAAACTGGCAAATAAATATCAGACGGCACTTTTCAGAAGCCCAGTAAAGAAA
>NW_022111324.1:42087423-42089097 GCF_000313985.2 Echinops telfairi | reverse complement strand
ATTAAAGCAAGGGGGAAATTAAAGTGTCGGATGCCTCCACGGTCTCTGGCTTGTTGAAGGGATAACTGATGGTGCCATGACTTACAACAAAATTGACTGTGTCAGCACTGAGCTTGGAGGTGATCAGGAGATTTGTTACCAGACAGGTGAGGAAGTGAGTGCTCCTGAAATGCTGCAGCACATGGGTCCACAGAAAGGAAGCCTCCTCTGTTGTGATGGGAGGGAAGAGAGGACCCATTGGATTGCTGCTAGGTTGGTATGTTTTCTAGAAGAAAGTCTATGTAATTCCCATTCAATGGATCCAATTTCCTGGAAAATAAGCCAGTCATCTTTTCATAAATAAGTGGGATGTGAGGTTGGGTTGTACCAGATGAAAAGTGGTATCAGAGGCTTGAAAAAAGTGGAGCAGATCTGAAGAGTTACTGCAGATGGGCAGAGACTGGTTTGATCAGAAAATAGCAGGATTGCTTGCACATTATTCGGTTGGCGTTGAAAGTATATCATGCCTACCTGGCCTCTTGTGCCAGTTTCTCCAGGAAAATTTGGCTATTTTACAGTAGTCTTAGAGGAAGCACACGGCCAGGCTCATCCAAGTTTTAGTATTTGCCATTCAAATGGGATGGGAGAATAGAATTAATGAATGCATGAAGGAAGAATGTGATGAGTGAATTCTATGCCATACATATTTCAAACTTGTCCTGTGCTGTTAAGTCGATCCTAACACATATTGACTCAACGTGTCAGAGTATATCTGAGTTCTGAGCCTGTCAGCTTTAGGGAAAGAAGCCCAGTGGCACAGTGCTACATGCTTGACTACTTTCTAACCTAAGGCTTGGTGGTTCAAGCCCACCACACACTGCACAGAAGAAAGATGCAGAGGTCTACTTCCTTAAAGGTGTACAACCTCAGATTCCCGATGGAGCACCTCCACTCTGTCATGCAGTGTCATGATGCATCACAATTGTGTACCCAGCAACGGGATTCTTTACTGGAGCAGAGTCCTCCAGTGCAGCTGGTGGGTTCAAATCACTGACCTCGCTCTTAGCAGCCAAGCACTTCGCCAGGGCACCATCCGGGCTTCGTACTTTCAATTTCATCCCTTGATTACTTTTGTATATGAATTTTAAACCTCATCCCTGGAAGTTGATGAACAAAAATAATCACACCCAGGCCATAGTAACCTTACATGCTTCTTCTCACCTTGCTTGAAGGCAGCCCTCCACTAACTCTTGCAGCATGTGCTTAGGAGATGGGCTGTCACCTTCCCGCTTTGTTGTTCTATCTGACGAGCCCAAATTTCGTGAGCTGGACTTAACCGTCAGGGGCTGACCCTGGGGACAGGTTCCAGGGTCTCATTACTGGTGACCTGATTGGGAATGAAGGGGGGGTGTTCTGCCTGTGGCGTTGATGAAAGGCATTGTGTCCGCTGTCAAGCTGTCCTGTCAAGCTACCCGCTCTCAAGCAGACCCTGACAGCAGCCTCTATCTGCCTCACCTGCACGATCCGCCCTCCCCTTCCTTGGTTCTCACACTTACTTCTGTCTCCAATCCCAGAGCCTGGGGGTCTTCAAAGCAAGCCTCACACATCTACCTCGGGGGCCAGGGAAAGGGCTGAGGAGGAGGAGAAAGGAAGCCCCCAGGTTTTTCCATTCTCATTTCAATCTGAACAGATTTT
>NW_022111324.1:42081106-42086190 GCF_000313985.2 Echinops telfairi | reverse complement strand
TAGAAACCCTCCAGAAACATCAACAGGGCAAAGAGGGAGTTTGGGCTGTTTGCAGTTAGTGAAGCCATGGGTAATCAGACACCTGAGCCCTAGAGAGAGGCAAGATGCGATGTTGGTAGTCAGCATTCATTTCACCCTGAAGGATCTTGTGAGACACTTTAATAACTTACTGAAGTCCAAACACAGTCTCCCAATGCATGCCCTATGTTCTCTCTTTTCTGAAAGATTCCTGGCAGCTACTGGGGCACGTTGTCTGGGAGCACAGTGCCCACCCACATAGATCTGCCGTGGTTCCCCTTGTGCCGAAACCCTGCTTTCCAAAGTTACTCTTGCTCATCATTCTGAAGAACATCCTGTCACAGAGGTATGGAAGGAAAGGCAGGAGCTGAGTGGAATCATAACAAGCCCAGGACTGAAAGGGACCTCAGAGCACATATACATGCCAGGATTTCCCCAACTTGCCTGATCAATCACATAAAAAATAGCTAACTTTGTTACATACTTGTGTGGTGTAAGGAGTCCCTGTGTAGTGCAAACAACGCATTCAACTGGTACCCCAGAGGTCGAAGATCAGAGTCCACACTGAGACACCTCGGAAGAATGGGCTGGTGGGCTACTGATGAAATGACCCTCGTGGAAAACCCCATGGAGTGCGTTTCTCCACTGGCTCTCCTGGACAAGAGTGTGGTCAACCGTGGTTACATCGGGAGTAGGCTGGTGGTGGGGTTGGACCCCGCCCCCCTTCATTTTAGCAGGTCTGCCAGATGAGACTAAGTGTGGCTCAGTGCCTTATTTGATGTGACTCTTCTAGTCAGACATTGTAACCCCTGCTTAATGACTAGGGGAGACCATGAAAACAGGTTGTATGGGACTCTAACAAGGAATTGATCCGTTTGGGCCATCGTGCTGGGTTTAAAATGAGCCATGACCAATGCAGGATCAAGAGACACAATGCCATCGAGAAAGACGAGCCAGGAAGAATGCTCCTCCGGACGCTGAGATGCCTGCACATGGCACTTCCTCGCTCCACGAAACAGAGTTGTGACACCAGAAGTGGGGTGGCCACAGAGGCAATAGAATCAAGAGCTATAACAGAACACAAGGGAGAGCGCTGGACTTCCCTGCCCATGAAATGAGAAAGCTGGGTGTTCTCGGGCACTTAATCTCAGGGGAGCTGGTTTTGCTGACCCGGCTGTCTACTTCTGAGTCCCTTTGGCTTGAGGTTCATGGTGGAGTGCTCTTTGAGCGTCTGTCACCAGCACGAAGGAATCCTTGTAACACTGGCTGACACAGAGCAGAAACCCAGGGACTACATAAATAAGAGGCTGAGGACCAGCCAGAAATGTGCTGAGGAGAAGCACTCCTGACTACAACTGTTTCCTGAGCATTTCTGATCCCTTCTCTAATAAAGCTCACAGTGGTAATTATTGTCTGTGAACCCTGCGTGACCATCACTACAACTTTTCATCACAACCGGAACAGCAGAGGGTGCCTTGCAAGGGATGATTGGTGGCAGATTTGGTAAAGAAGGTTTTGATAAAGAAAGTCAGAGATGTGGCTGTCTTCAGCCTCAAAGAATTTGGCTTTGGATTTTGAGTTTGATATTGAGTTTGATTCTCCCCTTGCAACTCCAGAGGAAGTCAGACACTACCCTCATGTCACTCTTAAGTAGGTTTTAGAAACCCTGGTTGAGGGAAGCCTCTGTTTCTACAGATGACAAAACTAAGACCAATACTGGTCAAGCAGTCAAAACCCTCAAGTTCGCAGCTTTGTTCTGTTGTGTTCACATTGCTCCATCGAATTGACTGCTAGGAGAGTATCGCTTCCCTAAGGATTGGATTCATAAACACTAGTGAGCAGTCATCTAAGGTGTGACTATTAGACTTTCCCTGTCGAAGGGAAAGAAAAGTGACGAATATAAAGACCCTTGGAAACAATTACTCCAATGGGCTAATAGACCATGTAACCATCAGTTTCCATGATCCTGAAACCAGAAGAGCGAGATGGTGCCTGGCTACCATCAGCAACTGCTCTGAAAGAGATCTCATTAGAAGGTCCTGGATAGAGTGGAGAACAAGTAGAGCATAAACCATAAAATCGGCCAGGCTTACTGGTCTATTCGAGGCTGGAAGAACCCCTGAGACTATGGCCCTAAGGCACCCTTCAGGTCTGTGACTGAACTGCAAGTCCATGGCTCGATTACCAGTCCATCTAGGTACAGGTCTATTTAGAGCAGCAGTTCTCAACCTGTGGGGTACGACCCCTTTGGGGGTTGAATGACCCTTTCACAGGGGTCGCCTAATTCATAACAGTAGCAAAATTACAGTTATGAAGTAGCAACAAACATAATTTTATGGTTGGGGGCTCACCACAGCATGAGGAACTGTATTAGAGGGTCGCGGCCTTAGGAAGGTTGAGAACCACTGATTTCGAGGAACAATAAGACTGGTGAGGCACACAGACCTTAGGACCAGCAACCATGTGACGCCGAGAGTGCACCATTTACCCAAGGATAGAGTTCAGAAGAGTTAGGAAAGAAGGAAGAAGGGAAACACGAATGCAGGGAGGAAGTGGGATCAATGATGTTATAGTGTAAGGCTTGTAATCAATGACATGAAACAAAATATATAGGAATTATTTAATGGAAAACTGATGATCTGCTCTATAGACCTTCACCAAATTCACAATAAAATATTTAGTGGGGTTATTTCTTAAGGTATCACTTCCATTCCTCTCTAATGTTTTTAATACCATTAAATCTGCGTTCAAAAATGTAGTTCCCAACGTCTGCAGCAGAAGCGCTGACTCCATGGCCAGGACCAGGGCTGCTGTGAGAGATATGACCGGCACACAAATGGTCAGGTCACACTTTCCATAGGCCCTGGCCAAAGCAGCCTTGCCTTTATCAGCTTCATATATTCAGTTGTGTGAAAAGTTCAGAAAGTGGGCTTTTGTTCCATTAAAGAATTTAATAGCATTTGACCATAAATATTCCCACATGCAAACTTGATTGTCTGTCATCTATTCATCTCAAAATAAAAGAAAAAAATTTCTTCAAAGTCTACTAATTCAATATTCATTAATCCTGACTGCTAGTAATACCTGCAGGCATTTAGCTAAAGGTTGTGTTTCTGTTCATTAAAGTTGTTGTCATTGTTCAGTGCTATGGTGAGGTGTTGAGTTCAGACTCCCAGTGACTCCATGTCCAATACTATCCAGTCCTGCACCACGCTTACAATTGACCAATAGAAAACATGGTGATACATAGAAAAAAATATGTAAATTCATTTCACTTGCATCTACAATCAACACCCATAGAAACATTCAAGAAATCAAACAACATGTTGCATTGAGCAAGGTTCATACAAAAGACTCCTTTACAGGGCAAAGATGTCACATTGAAGTTTAAGCTACAGCTTACCTAAGTCATGTCTTTTCAATCACCTCATATGCATGGGGAAGTTCATCAGTGAATATGATGATCAGAAAAGAATTGAAGTCTAATACATCTGCCTTGGACAAAGTACAGCCAGCGGGCTGTTTAGAAGCAAGGATGGTGGGATTTTATCTCAATGGTTCAGACATATAATCAGGAGGGACCAGTGCATGGAGAAGGGCATCATTCTTGGTAAAACAGAGGGTTCAGTGAGAGACTTTGTAAAAGACCCTGAAGGAGATGGATTCACACAGTGACTGCAACCATAGTTTCAAACATGGCAATAATTATGAGGATGGTCGGGGCTAGGCAGTGTTTCATTCTGCTTAGGCACGCAGAGTCATTATGATTTGTAACCAACTTGATGGCATCTAGCAACAACAGATCTTTATAGAAGCAGGTCACCAGGCCTTTCCCCTGCAGAGCTGCCAGAATTGCAATCCTGGGGTTCTGCACCTATGAGACACCAGCAGACATAAACACCATGAGTTAGAGCCTCTCACACTGTGCCACCTTCTGAAACACCTTGATCTGAGCCAGGATGACGATGTCCACAGAAGCAGTATGAACCCCTCACAGCTATGCAAAAACACTTGCAAGGTCTTCTGACAAATTTTCATCAATGTGTAAAATCTATTTTGTTCACTTTCTCTATATTAACAGTGTGATACTCTTGGATAGGGACACTGGCGTGCTCACCTAAGTGCAAGGTTCACCAGGTGAATAAGAAAGTCTGGTCAGGACAGTCAGTTGTCTTTCTCAAACCAAGACTCAGAACTAAAGGGGAAGCAAATAAACAGTGCAAAGCCAAAAGATCGAGACCATCCCTATCAGCCCTGATGGCTCAACAGTACGGACCGAGGGATTATCAGTAATGATTTGTTTAGTGTTCCTTTGAGTCTCTTAGTTGCTTTTAGACTACAGCCGTCAAGAATTCTAGTTCTTTCCAAGGAGCCTTCAAGAATTCTAGTACTGAAATGTGCTCAACTCAATGGATGGATGAATAGATTGTGATGAGCTGTACAAGCCCCAATAAAATGATTATAAAGAAGAAGAATTCTAGTACAGTTAAGTGCTCTCAATAAAGCAGAAAGGGCCACTCCGGCAGCATAACCACCTGCAGTTCGGAGTGCTGTTCTTACAGAAATAGCACATCTCCATGTCTTCAACCAACAGAAACTTACTTTCTCACAGACCAGGAGGCCCAAAGTTCAGAGCTTTGGATTGTGGTGGAGACTGCCGCTCCCATGTTGCTCCCAGCATGCCTTGGTTCCTTGGGGATGGACATATGGCATGTATCTTCCCTTCCATTTGTGTTTTCCTGTTCCTGTGTCTATGTTGCTCTGGATATCAATCAAAAATGATTTGATATAGAGCTTCTTCTATGCCAAGATGGTCCCAATGAGCACAAGAAAGGTTCATTAACCAAAAAATAAGACTATATTCACAGGTATTAGGGTCAGGACGACAACATGTATTTTGGAAGAAACAATTCTATTCTTAACAGTAACCACAAGGCAAGGAGAATCTACACAGGTCCCAGTCAAGGCATCAGGTCTTTCATTACACGACTCTCAGAAATGTTTAATGATGATGGGCATTCAGTGGCACAAAATGAAATAACAATCAAGAGTGTTCCTACTTCCTT
>NW_022111324.1:42078454-42080215 GCF_000313985.2 Echinops telfairi | reverse complement strand
TTGTCCATTTTGGTGGGGAGGGGTATCCCCTCGTATATATAGTATGCACAAATCTTTTTAAGACAAAATCAAAGCTCATGGTAATAATTTTATTGATGATATATTCAGTGAAGAGCCTTAAAAAAATAAACATCAGAGTTGATTCCATGTTCTTCATAATCTAACACCTAATAATTAGGTATTCAGGTTGTTGATATTGTACATGTGATATCTGTTGGTGAATCCTTCAACCTAGCACTACTCATATCTATATATTATATTACATATAGCATATGTGGTAGTTACATAATCTGTTGTCAACTTGAGACTTAAGAGTGAAGGGGTGGAGTTTAGCCTGTCAATCAGGTCACAGCTTGATGACCTCATTTGGAGACACTAGGGAGATAGCTCGCTCGCTGGGGGTGGGACACTTGCTCACTCCCTGTGAGACATAACTGACAAAGAGCCTGATGGAGCTTCACTGATTCAGCTAGAGCCCTGGAGCTGGAGAAGCCACGTGGAGATCCCTGCCAGCATTGTGATGCTTCTACTGCGACTGGATCCACAAGACTTTCGAC
Source organism: Echinops telfairi (assembly GCF_000313985.2). NCBI lineage: Eukaryota > Metazoa > Chordata > Mammalia > Afrosoricida > Tenrecidae > Echinops > Echinops telfairi. The sequence goes on along the minus strand of NW_022111324.1, from coordinate 42,079,658 downwards.
CCATTGGGCTGTGATCTTCCTGCACTCAGCATCATTGCATGTGTTGCATGAGTCTGAAGAGGAATTTATAGATTGGTACTGGACATGTGGGCTAATATCAGAGTTATGGACTTGATCTGGACTGGGCTGGGATGTTTTCTCAATATACAATTAATTAATTGTAAATTAATTGTATATACTCGAGTATAAGTGGACCCAAATATCAGCTGAGGCACCTAATTTTACCACATCAACAGCATTAAAAATGTGCTGAAAAACTCGGCTTATACATGAGTATATACAGTACTCTTTATATAAAGCTCTTTCCTATACACATGAGTGTCTATGAATTTGTTTATCTAGTCAACCCACACTGACACATTATATTTAACATGTAGTAGTGTATACTTGTGTATATATTTATTTATATGGATAATTTGACAAATGTATATATTTCATGTCCACTACTAAATAAGTCAAGATCCAGCCACTTTCCCACAGATGTCCCACGGCTGCAATCTTTACAAAGACTGTCACAGCGCAGACAGGTGGAAATGTCCAAGAAATATATTGGGAGTCATCCCTAAAAAGTTGAACCTTTAAGAATAAATGCTGCTTCCAAGGAAGCAAGTGATGGTGAGCAGAGAGGAGCTGCTGGGGCTCAGCTGGGCTGTAACAGGCTGGCTGAGTCAGCAGAACGGGGAGAGAAGCAGCTGGTGCATGCATTGCCGGTGAACGCGTTTTTAAAGAGAGGCAATTGAGTAAGAGTATAAAATCTGGCACACAAATAGACGTGAATAGGGACTGGGGAAATGGCAGCATGTAGGTAAGATCAGTGGTAGCTCTATAGGAAGTGGTTTCAATCATGAAATGGAAAGGGGCTAACAGGAAAGAGAATTTAAAAGGAATGATGGTGAGCCATTGAGGAGTCCAGCGGTTGCTGCAAACATACATTGAAAAGACTATCCCTTGGGATAGCCGTGATTTTCTATAATAATTGTATTCTCTGTTCTTAGCCAAAAGGTGAGAAGCAATATAACTGAAATCTTTATAAATAAATGACACTGAAGCAATATTAAGAGGCATTGGTAGGTATATGAGTAATGTTGGGACTGTTTTTATCAGCAATGGTTACAAAGTAAAGTTGCAGATACTAAACCAAAACTACTGATGTCCTCTGTTTCTGAGGAAGACGTGCAATTACCATCAAACAAGTAACAAGATA
>NW_022111324.1:42051251-42077986 GCF_000313985.2 Echinops telfairi | reverse complement strand
GGGAGGGAGGGGAAAAATGAGGACCTAATGCCGGGGGCTTAAGTGGAGAGGAAATGTTTTGAGAATGATGAGGTCAATGAATGTGCAAATGCGCTTTACACAATTGATGTATGTATGGATTGTGATAAGAGTTGTATGAGCCCCTAATAAAATGATTAATTAAAAAAAAGAATTGTAAAAGAGCCTTTTAATTCTCTGTCTCTTTTAATAAAGAACACAAATTAAACTATTCATCCCAATAAAATTATATCTTTTATGGTTGTTTATGTTGAATTATAAGCACTAGTCAAACTTTGTAGAACATGATCCAAAACAGAAATATGATTTCAGGAAAAACAGTGGTAGGCAAGTTTAATTGACAACAGTGGCCCACATAGAACCTAGAAAGCTGAATGACACCTAGGAAGATTTGTCACTTCCACTGATGGGAATTTGTCATTATTTTGCTTGTTTCCATTTGTTTGGTTGGTTTTTCTTGAAATGAGGCTTAAAAAGAGATTATCCTTCCTTTGTAATAATACATTTTATATATATTGGTAAACTACATATTCAAAATAACACACACATACACATATTTCATAATCCTGAATTTAAGAAAACATAATAATGATATTGGAACCCATATCAGAGTTCATTAAGGATAAATAATCTCCTTGCCATTAATGTCTCCTCGTCTGAAACCTTCGATCTGAACTCAATTAATAAATTTTACTTCTAAATTAAGCTGTCTCAATTTATATCAAATTTATATCAAAGTAAAATATCACTGTTCAATTATTTATATCATAATGTTACAAATGTCTTTTATAGCTTTTTAAATTCCTATAGAGTGTCTAGGTTAACCCAAGTGAAAGACAGAAAATATTATTTTAAAAATAATTTCTTAACATATTTTTCTCCTGAAACCCCTCACTTTATTTGTTCAAAGATTTCAAACAGCTTTCCCTGCTTCAAACCCTGAAATACTTCTGTGTTTTTCAAAAGTCACACTTCATAAAGGGCATTTATTCTATAGAATTAAAGTTTACTGAGTAATAAATACAACTTTATGTGTTACAAACTGTCAAAATCCCTGAATGTCAACATTACAACGATTAGCTTGTCATGATTTTTTTTCTTTTTTGCTGCTTTGGGAAAAAAAGAAAAAGAATACACACAGAGAGTATGAGAGCAATTAAGTAAAGGCAAACTCACCTTTGAGATTCTTCATCTTTGCATATTTGTCACAAATAACCATTTAAATATCCCTTAGGTTAATATTTTCTGACTCAATGCAAAAGCACAGAAACAAAAAAACTAACATGTCCATGAATAATAGGAGGCCACACAGATTGGAGCATCTTATTTATACCAAATTTTATTTTCAAATAACCATTAAAGGTATCCAGTTGCTCTTAGGATTAATTTAAAAGATCATGCAAGATGTAAACATGAAGTTCCAAAGGGCAAGATCATTCCTGACAATTCTAATATGTTAGGGGAAAGGACGTACACAGAAATGCACACCAGAACTTTCTACATATGGCTAGTACCTGCATCTTCCTTCTGGCCGGTTCCCATCATTTAAGCACAACAAGGTAGCATGTAGTGCAAAGAAGCAAAAATTAATAATCCAAGGGGATAAAATTTGATAGGGTGTAAGATTAGGGAAGGGTTACTATTGAACTGGAGAGTGACATTAGAGTAAAAAAAACCAGCATCCATTTTGCAACACAATTAAAAATGAAATTCAGTTGTAATGATTAGATTGCTACTTACATCATAGTCATACACTTTTCCTAGAGTACCATGCACATTCTGAACTTTTTTCTTTTTTTTTTCTTTTGCTATGGCAACAGACAAAATGGAAATCTTCCCAACAGGTATTAAAAAGATTAAAACATTAACCTAGAGTTATCATTTATTTTGAAAATCTGGTGAACAGTCCTGTTATTATGAAAATAAAAATGGTAGAATAGGCTAGGTGTCATGAAAATGCTTTACAATGAACAGCCCACCATGAAGAAAACAATTCTCTATTTTTTATGTTGACTGTAAAACAAAGTTGGTTCTCAATTACTGAAAATATAAAATAGACCCCAAAAGTCGATCTACCTCTATGTACATTTTCCAAGGCAATCCAATGCGATTTCTCAAATTAGGATCAAGTCCTAATGTCTTTATTTTACTCTGGTGTCTAAACAGCATAAAATGTAAGAGAATGCACAATCTCCCTGCAAGTTAATCCATGACTGACTATAACCTAGTTGGAAGCTATGAGCAAAACTCTATGCAAAATTGGTAGGCAGTGGATGGCATGACTGCAGATCTTCCATGCCCACTTCTAAGACTCACCACCATGATACTTCTTACAGAGAATGGGATGGCATTTATGTGTCGCTTATTAAATGCTTTGACCGAAGAAAGGTTATTGTAAAAGAACATGCAGTTAGATTGTTAAACTGTGTTCCAAAGGGGTTTTGTTCAGTAAAGCTATATACTTTTTAGATGACAAGGGGAAAAAAATCCACCTAGGTTTCAAAAGTGTTCCCTTTGAGCCCATTTTTATGGAGTGTTATCCTTATTTATGTATAGAAGACCTACCCTGTATGTACAGTAAGTCGGTATCAACCAAAGCGATCAGACACTTGATCTTGGGCACATACAGGAAACGTGTATGTGTGGTGTGTGTGTGCCCCAGATCAATTTGCCAGGAGTTAGACCAGCCCAGGCATTTGGGAGGTAGAAGCTGTTCCTAACTTAGAAGCCCGCCTTCCTTGCCAAACAATGAGTGTGCAGTTGCCTACCCTCCAAAGGCCGCGGTGCATCACGGGAAAGCATGCGCGACTTTCTAACGATGCACCACATGCCTTTTTTCCTTCCCCACTCATATAATTAGTGCTGCTTGCTTTTACTTTTTTTAAATGTGCCTGTTTCAAATTTGTATTATTTTTTTCAGATGTCTAATTTCAGTTATGTTCTCTCCCCCTTTGGTCTTTTCCCACATTTCACATACCAGACAAATATTTAAAGGTCTGTAAAACCAGGCGAAGTTCCAAAATATTTCCAAACCAAATTACCATAGGTGACAGAACAGGGAAAGAAGGCGAAGCGGTAGGACAGAGATTGGAACAAACCGGCTGGAAATGTATTGGAAAATCTATTTAAATTGCTATAGCCGCGGATGAGGTTTCAATGAGGCGTAAACACTCAAGTTACTGACAAAACCAGCCTGTTACGCGTGATCACGCAAGAGTCTGCTTGTCGCGGGGCATTGCGCGTGCTGTATTAGTCGTAGTAGTAAGCTGCTTGCTCTGTTTTGTATTTTTTTTTTCTTTTAGTATTCAGGAAGTGAAAGCATTTAAGAAAACATTCAAAATTCTGAGATTACATGTAAGTGTAATATTTAATGTCTATCATTCATAAAAGTTACATCATTTACATAGGGTTCATTTGTATATAATTAAAAACTTCATCATAATGAAAAAATTTTCCTAGAAAGTATTTTCTAGGTTATTTGTTTAACAGATGCTTTGGATATACAGCTAAATAGGAAGAGTTTAAAAAATTATTCAGATATTCCCTCTAACAATTAACAATCTCATTCCTAAATACTTGCTTTTCTTTCCACTTGCTCCTGTGTTTGTAGCATCACATGTAACTTGAACTATGCAGAGATCAACCTTTTCAGAGTTCAAAATATATCTGTATACTTCAATAAATGTGCTCATTGCATAGCTAACATGTATGTAAACTGATAGAGGACCCATCAATTTTACCCTACTGATCTAAAATGGTTGCTAAATCTTTCATGACAATTTATTCTGAGGTTTACTTTTGTAGCAATTTGGGGGTTTTGTTGTTGTATTTTTAATACATGTGTCAACTGAACACAAGAAATTAAAATAAGTCATGGAAAGCTAAAAACCTAGTAAGTAATTTTAACTTAAACTACCAGAAAGTAACTTCATTATGTGAAGTTTGTGTTTGTGTTTTCTCCTAAGTAGAACCAGCTGAAAATGTACTGTGCTGCATATTAAGGCAGCGTTCAAAATTATGTTCAACAGTGTGTGTTTAACATAAAGTTAACTATGTTTGCATCAAATAAAATGTTTATTAATGAAAGCTATCATACAAGAAACAGCAAAGATAAGCCATCATACAGAGATGTACACTAGAGGTGACAGATGTAAAAGTGCATGCAGAGGTTTTGTTTAAAAAAGAAATAATAAACAATAATACTAAAATTACTGGGTTTTAATCCTTATGCTCTTAAATGCGCGATAGCTCTTCTTTGAATTTACAATTGAAAAATGCCATTAACAGAGGGGACTAGAACACATCAGCAAGCATGTGGGATGGAGGTTTGGGGACTTTATTTTACAACTATTTGTGCTTGACAAGTGTGCGGAATTTTTCTCAATAAGCTTCTTCAAATATGGGTGTGCATTTCATCGCCAGGGTGCTCTGATTTATACATGATTCATTTGTCTTGAACCACATAATTTTAGCCTTCGTTTGTGTTAGACACCGTAAAGAACAAAAGTTGTCATTTGTTAACATTCAGTAAATGACATTTAAGTCTCTCTCTCTTTCTCTCTCTCTCTCTCTCTTGTTTGTTTTGGTTTTGTATTTTTGTTTTTGGCTCAATAGATTTTTTTTAATGTATGATTAGCATAACCTAATATTCTCTTTGTCTTCACTGCAGTGGATTTCCGATCAAACTTTTCCCCTTCTTTTAATACTTTAGGGAATTTTCAAACGTCGGGATGTTTGGCTGTAATGCCCCAAGATTTGTTCTCCCTGAAAAAAATCATAGTGACAATTTATTAACTACAGAGCAACTTGGCTTTTGGGGGTCTGCAATTTCTATTTAGATTTACAAATATCCACTTGTGCTCAATAGACCTAACATTAAATCTTAATCATATTTAAGATTTCCTTTCATGCAATTACTTTATCTGCCAATTATCTTTTCTTTTTAATTCTAAGAATTGAACTGAGTCAAATCAGTGGGGCATTACTTTAATTGTAAGTAAATATATTTTAAAGGTCATTCTAGGTTTAACTACATTCTCGATGCAATGGTGTGTACATTTGATATGAATCAGAAGTTTGGAAATCTAAAATCTATTTGTATGTCTATTTTAAAATTGTCTGTATTACCATTTTAATATCTTTTACATATAGATATTGGATATACACTAATACAGTTAAACCTGAAATGAAACTGATGGAAAATAAAACTCCTTAGATTCAAAATGGTTTATTCACACAAATTTAATAGGATATATCACAATAGTTTGGTCCATAAATATTTAGGGGAAATAGTTTCTATACAATGCATTTATCAATAAACAAAGAAACATGGACAATTTTGCTAGACCACTTACTGTACTATAAACACGAAGCTCAATAGATAAGATTATTGAATTTATCAACTATTTTTGAAAGAGTGCACAACTGCTTTCTATGACATGTTTGTCCCCTCTAACAGGATACACCATAAAAAGAGTTTCAGAAATAAGAGGTAAAACAGTACAAAACTAGTGAGGTGTCAAAAGGGCTTAAAACAGTTAATTTAACAAACAACACATAGATCCTGATTTTTCACAAACTTACTTCCAAGTTATATCATAAGGCACATAGGAGAACTGAGTTATAATTAGTCTACTTAATAAAGTAGATCTATAGTACCATACATTGTTCTGTCAAAGAACAAAATTTATAAGTATCAATATTTTACCTGTAAAAGTGTATTAATAAGATCTCAGCCTTACCAAGGTTGTTTGGTCTGGTTAGTGGTAAATGCCCAAAATGTAATAGAAATATGAAAAGTCAAGATTTAAGCTCCATATAAGATGATAACCACACTTGCTAAATATAGAATGGCAATCACACCTTTCTTCTGTTACAGTGTTAACTTCTCTTCCATCGTCTTTTTTTAAAAAATAAGCTACTTTCTGTGCTAATTTTCTAAAGACCCTGAGCAAAAGTTACAATAATGCACTTCAATGTGGGCAGTGAACTGTCAATATTTAACCACACATTTATACAGCCAGAAGGACACCTTTAAAATCTATTAAATAGCCACTTCGACCACCAAAGGAGATTTAAGGGGTCCCCAAAGTGGAGAATATGTGCAAAGTTATTCTTAACAATCCACTAAAGCAAGACATATATCTTGACTTCTTTTTTTTTTTAATATTCTTTTAGGAAATCCACAATCTAATTGGTATTTAACTACAACAGAAGCATATAGATGAACATTCACCACTGCCCAGACCAGTAAGATTTTTAGCTTAAATTAAAAGGGGGAAACAAATGCTACTGTAAAGAAGGAAATATATTCAGATCAGCACCCACAAGGCTTCTGAGTTTATCTAATAACCTCAAATCTCAAGTGCCAGATTTTTTTTCTTTAATACATATATCAACCTGTGACAAAGTAAAACAAAGCAAACACCAAACCAAAGAATTGTCATTGTTGATATTAGTCTACTAAGCTGTTTGTTTTTTAAAACGCAATTCATATAGAATGGCAGATACAATCTTATGGTAGGTACATCAGAAGCCAATCAATAGAGTTACTCGGGAAATTAAGCCAAATTTTTTAACTTCTTAAAAAATTGTATTTTGCTTATTTCCATTTTCCTGGGATCATACAAATTTACAGAGAATGGTTTCACAATGATCATGTTTAGCTTCCAGAGTTGAAAGTATAGAATTTCAATTTATATGTGGAATTTTCATGGATACATGGGAAGTTTTTGAAATTATTTTTAAAATTTTGAAAAGCAACTAAATAAAATGTTTTGTTGAGGTTCACATTGCTAAAGTAGGAAAAGTCACATTCCTGGAATAGATTTCTCACCCACTTAATCATTATTTGTTAAAATTGTTTTATTAGTACTTTTGTGTAATCATTCTCCCCATTTGAATCAACAATGCATATAAGAGTTGGGAATCAGCCAAAGCATTTTACCTTTCAATTATTTTAAAATGTGAAGTTTGCAAAATCCCATAAGCATACATACAATTAATTGCAAGGTTTAAAAAAATGTTTAATTATGATTCTTTAGTAACCTAATCATTTAAATGATTATTGGCCCATTAAAATACAACTTTTTTCGTTTTCCACCGAGATTCTGGAAATAAGTAACAATACAATTTTAAGAGGCACTTAATAGAATAATTCAAAAACTCCCCTTACCGACTGAAAGAACTAATTAATTAAAGAAGAAAAAAAATCCAAATACAATTTGCAGACAAAATACGTTCACTGAAAGGAGACGATACTGTAAACTCATTTGCCAAGTGGCTGCAGTTGCTACACACAGAGCTGTTTTGGTTTTTTTTTGTGGTTGTTGTTGTTTTCATTTCCCAAATATCTCATGGGTTAAAAAAAAAAGGTCTTGTAAATAATAAAATAATAATTATTAGAATAATAATAAAAAGAAGAGGAAGGATTAAGAGGGGGGGAAATCCAATGTTAGAAAAGGTTCGTTAAGGTAGTTTGTGAGGGGCTTCCGGATTCGTGGCTGTCCATGTTAGAGGTCACGGCTGTCACTACAGTGATAGTGGGATTGGTCAGGTCTGTTAAAGTGGTCGCAGTGCCGGGTGGAGTGAGAGCGCCGCTGTCTGCTGAGGGCGGGGCCGGGAGCGACGTGCCGTCAGCTTTATCAACACCCCCATTCTCCTGCCGCAAAAGGTTCCTTCTGAATTTGGCTCGTGCGTTTTGGAACCAAACCTGCAAACCAATCCCAATTCATTTCTTTACCGATGTTTGTTTTTAGACTTCTCTCTCTTCCTTTTCCCTTTCCCTTTTCCTTTTTTTCTCTCTCTTTAGTGTTGATGTCTCCTTTGAACTAAACGATTTTTTCTTTTTTTCTTGGGAGAAAGGGGCCTTTTTTTTTTTTTTTTTTGCTTTTTACTGAAGTAATGTTATTAATTTATTCTCTCTCTCTCCTTCTCTCTCTTGCATATATTCCACCTCCCAGGATTAACAAGGGCCACCTCGGACAACTGGTGCCCACACAGAAATGCCACAGAAAGGAAGGCACAGAGATAAAGGGGTAATTAAAAGAAGACTTCCCAAAAAATGTGGCAAGATTCCATCCCCTTTTAAACCTATTTTTTTCACAAATATTTGCAGCCAAGGCCGTCCTACAACCCTGCTTCCCCAGTTGTTCTTTTGAGAAGGGGGGAAAGCAGTCTCTCAGAGAGTCACTCATGAAGTAAACCTCACTGAGACAGACTTTGGGGCTCGTGAGTTTGACGCACAGGAATTATTCTTTGAATAAGAAAAATGCTTCTGGGGCCACAGATCACTGTTAGTCCCCTAAACCGGTTCGCTGAATTAAAAGGCTTATTCAATACTCCTGAAAAATGGGAGAGGATTACAGGTGACTGGCAGCATCCTCCTTCCATTTCATGACTTGTATCTGGTTATGGAGTCATCCTGATGCAGGACGCATCTAGGGAAGCAAGCAGGCCGCAGGGCTCACTCCTGCTAGTCCCCTTTTAAGCTTACTGTGTTGGGACCCATAACGTACAAAAGGAAAACTACGTACTTGCTCCCGTGGGTTGCTGACACACTAGCCATACGTCTAGCTTTTCGGGATGGAAAAAGCGGGGGTATCATCTGAATTTGGAAGGTCATAACATGTGAGTGAGACTGTCCAGAATGTTGCTGAAGACAGCAAGTCTCTGCACTGAACCTAATGTCAATGTAAATCTCTGGAGCCACCGCTTGTACAAATAACATCCCCAATATTTTACAGAGCCGTGATGCAAACTGTATGCTGGCTTTGGTGGCTCTATCTCCCCAGCTGTAGAGAAAATGTGCTGCATTTCAAAAATCCCTGGGTCTCTCTTTGAGCACCCCCTGGCGATCCCCCACAATATCTCGGTGCACCTTCCAGGGAGACAACTAGGATATACTAACGAGGAGCAGTGCAGGAAACATTCACGTCACTCTATTTTCACTGGCACGGGGAAGAGAGATGTATCACAGCCAATGATGGAGGAGTCTTACCTGCAAAACTCTTTTGGTCAGGCCTGTTTTCTGGGCAAGCTGCTTGAGATCCTTGGCATCTGGGTTGTGGTTGATGGCAAAGTAGGATTTCATGGTCCGGAGCTGGTGGTGCTTGAAGGAGGTCCTCATGCGCTTCGTTTTCTGAGAGGGTGGGTAAGGCTGCTGATCCCGGTCCAAGTGATCTGCCTCATTCTCGTTACAACCTGTTGTAAGTGCCCACACACATTCCTTCATTAGCTGGAACGAACGGTGGCAGGGCCCAGGGCAATGCTGGCATCCTAAAGCAGCAGTGTACACGGCTCTCTGTTCAGTTATGAGCACGGCTCGGCAAAAGAAGGAGGTTATTTGCCAAAGCCTGCCAAACTGGCCTATTTCTGTGGACACCATCATAGCTTACGTAATAGAAAACTAATAGAGACCTAGTCAGAGTCAGCCCCTGGCAGATCCCCTCTAGCCACAGGCCAGGATCTCCAGCAGCCTCACTCTTCGGCAGAGATCATTTAATCTTGATTAATGCGTATGAACTTGATACTTTGTCAGTTAACCTCCCTCTTGACCCCACCTGAATTTGTTCTCTTGCTTGTTCCATGACCAAGATTTCTTCCCTGACTTTCAAAATATTGATGGCGGTCTTTTCTCTCTTATTCATTATTTGTATTTTTATATTATTATTACTTTATCCTTACCACACTCTGTTGTTGTTTTTTTAATCCTTTCTGTTGGTTTACCAGTTTGTGAAGCACAGAAGGAGTGGATGCATGGAGACAATAACTGATGTAATGATTTGTAGGGGATGTGGAGGGGAGGACAGGAAAGGTGAGGGGACTTGGGGAGTAGACAGTGAATTCTGGAAGGGGGAGGGAGCACTAGAACTGACTATGATTACACAACTTGTTTTAAAATTAATTTAACCATGGTGGCGGGAGGGGGCAGGAGAAAGAAAATGTTCTAAAATTGATTGTGGTAATGATGGTACAATCTTCTTGATATATTGAACTATTGAATTATATTATATATGGAGTAGGTGCCAAGAAGACTATTTTTAAAAAGAATAATAATTGATATGCCATCTTATCTGCTCCATGGTTGCTAGAAACCCTTGAGAAGATAGAGAAGTCTGTAAGTAATAGAGGGGATGGGAGAGGAGGCCTGGTTGCCCAATGCATAACAGTAGCAAAATGACAGTGATGAAGTAGCAACAGAAATAATTTTATGGTTGGGGGTCACCACCAGATGAGGAACTGTATGAAAGGGTCACTGCATTAGGAAAGCTGAGATTCACTGTGCTAACTGGAGGCCAGGTGGTTTGAACCTACCAGTCACTGTATGGGAGAAAAGACCTGGCAATCCGCTCCTGTAAAGATTGCAGGAGTTCTGCTACCATCCACTGAGTTAGGATCGACTCCAAGGCACGCAAGTAGAGAGAAAAAGGGTCCCAGGTGGCACAAACCATTAAGCACTAAACTACTTGCTAAGAGGCGCACAGTCCAACCCTATCCTGAGGTGCTACCAGAGTATCACAGCCTTGGAAAACTGAGAAGCGCACTTCTCCTGTGACACACCTAGGCTTGTCGTGAGTTCGAATCAGCTCAGTTGGCGATGACGAACACTGAAGTGGGCATCAAACAATATGGGGGTGAAAAGATACTACCTTCTCTACAAATTCATCTCATACCAGTCTTTCGCCCAGTGTGCCCTTGGAAACCCGCGCACACGGTTGGGAGGGATTCCTCTTTCTGTCTCCGTGAAATGAGACGGGCCACCTGCAGGCATTCCTTTTTGTCAGGAGAGATAGTGACAAACAAGCCTGTCTGGTGTCTCCAATCTGGAAGTTTCTGCAAGTCTACTAATTAATCAGCTCTGAGTTGCAGCCTTTTTTTTTTTTCCTTTTCTAAATTACTAGAGCATCTTCGAGGAGGACAAAGTTTGAAAAGTCATTCCAAAAGGGGCAGAGGGGATATTCCATCTACCAGTGCTCCCACACATATCTAGGAAAAAAAGAAGTTTGCAGGATACAACTTATTCCTTATTTCTAGTGAACTTAAAATGTTCAGGTTCGCAGATTTCTTATGTAAGGTAAGCATATAATTTCCTAGGGCTTTTTACCCTAACTGTTTAATATAAGGACTATACCAGGAAGAAAACATCTTTCCCGAGGAGTTATTTTTATAAATATTTCTGAAAGAGAATAAACTCAGACTTCTCTCCCCTCAGTTCATGCCTGAAGCGCTCTCCTAGCCACTGAGGGTGTTTGTGTCTAGGCTCAGATCTGGGCCCCTTTTGCTCTGGGTATGTATGCTTGGGATGGAGTCCCACCCCTGGTGGCAGGCTGGGGGCAACCCTGCAGAGAGAGTGGTATTGCGTTCCTCTAGCAAAGCCCTTCTCAGCCCTGGGAACAGAACAACCCAGCCTTTGAAACCAGCCTGAAAGTCATTATCCCCTGGATGTAAAGCTGCACATTTGAAAGGTCATTTCCAACAACCTACTGGCTCTGCATAGGAAATAAGATTTGTAAAATAAAAATATTTTCCTAAATATTTATTGGGTCAGTCAACTGTACAACTTAAAGGGCACAGACATTTATTTTCCTTTTAAAGCCTGATTTCAGATATTTACCTGAGATTTATTTAGATTTGCTCATCCTGCGTTTTATTTATTTATTTATTTCGCTGTATTGTAATGGAATACCTAAAACCAGGCTGATCACCCTGGATAGGCGTGGGAAGGTAAGAACCCTGAATCTTGAATAAAAGTATGGTCCTACTCAATATCACCTCTTGAACTCTGCTTACTAATATGGTAGCTGCTTGCTTTCCTGTTTAGAATTACCTTTTTAAAATGTCTTCAGTACGTCAGTGGAGAGAAACACAAGTTTTGCCATCATCAACCCATCTAACAAGACATTCTCCCTAATACAGCACAGGGAGGCACAGACTCATGTCTCATTGGTTTAGACTCATATTGCCATAGGATACATGAGAATAAGGAGGAGAGTGAGCTTGCCCAAAAAGCAGGTAGCTCATCGAAAGAATGGACTGTATCATATTCCCTTTTGGACCCTTTGAACCTAGCAAAGCCAAGAAACTCTATCCAGTTGAGATTTTTGAAACTTTGTTGATCAATAAAACAAGAGAATATGATTCCAAAGTCAAATCCACATGAAATAGAGTCCAAGTCAGATGAATCCATTCAAAGGTTGGGCACAGACTTTGACACTCCATCCAAAAGGGAAGCATAAGCCCAGAGATCACAGGAAGAAGGTATTTTACATTTTACCTTATTTCTGCCCAAGGAGGCTGTGTCAGGTCCAGCGAGTCTATACAATTGCACTTTCCTATTCTCAGATGGATGAAATAACATCTTAGGACCCACTATAAAAATACACTTATCTCCAGGAAACTGGGCCATGCTTCACAGCCAGATTATAAATGTGCCCACAACAAAATGGTCCAAGTGGCACACCTCAGTCCCTGGAGGTGTCTTCAAATAAGAGTTCATTCCTATGCTGTGCCAGTACCAGGTAACTTTCCCTAAACAGCACATCAAAATTAATCTTACACTTGGGATAGAAGATGTAAGGTGTGGTGCTTACATAATGCCCTGATCCATCCCTATTCCCCAGGTAAAATTTCTGTGAAATAAATATGGTTCCTAACCTAACTATATAATAATAAGTTTTTAAAATTCAAGTTTACAAAAGGTAATTACAGAAATGTTTCATAGAGCTGTTTCCCTAGATATATATTCTATCTCCATTATCATTGACTACGAACTCTGCCAAGTATATTAGTGCATTAAACAAAGTGATGGGGCTTGTTTATACATAAAATGCAATCCAGCGTGTATGGAGGTGAAGTTATCTCCTTATTAAACAGATAGTATGGCATACCATTTTCCTGTGACTGCGTTATAGCTTACAGTATGCAACTTAATAGAGCAATCAATTTCTTCTTCACAGCTACTAGTGCGTTATCCTAAATTACTTATGTTTAACTACCAGGACATTCTGTAAACTTGCAGCTGAGACCCCGAGGTCTACTTTTGTAACCAAAGGGTTTTTTCCCCTGAATTATGAGATGAAATGCTAACTCTCTTAAAACTGCCTTAAGCGTCCATCTATATGTGTGCATCCAGCCTTATAAAGTTAATGAGAAGATCGAAATACTCTATTTTCCAATCATTTTGAACTGCTCTCCCCTCTAACGTGATTTTTCTGCTCTGAAAGGGTGTGACCTTCTGAGAGCGTATGGGTCCCTGAGAGACCGCTAGGGGTCAGTGCCAGGCTAGCTATTTAACAGCTGTAACGCTCTTTTAAAGTTTGGGTAGCTAGGAGGAACCCAAGGGAAGGAGATTTTGAGAAGAGGTCAAACATTAGCTGCTAAATAAATGCTGAGTTGCCCAGGCAAGGACTGCCTATCTTAGAACAATATTTTCTTCCCACGTCTGGAGGGCTTTCTTTCAATTCAAGATTCTAGGTTAGCTTTCCATGTCTCTTAAGGTGTCTGTCTGATTAATGGCACAAAGAGGTTTAAACTACTTTAAGAATTTCCATTACAAGGCATTGAATGATATTTGCTAAGTTTCACCTCTTCTCTGACAATCTTGGAATCAGAAACATATTTTATGTACATGTTTCTGAAAATGCATTAATGCATAAATTCTCATTGTTTTCCTAGTATCAAAGTTACCGTTCATGAAACTAGCTTACATTTAAGCAGAACTGGCAATATACGACCCAAGAAAGTCTAAAATAATGAGCTAGAACTGTGGGGTCCAGTTTATTTTTTGAAGCTTTACCATGTTTTTAATTCACTGACAGGCTTCTTTTGCTAGCCTTGTAAGAAACTGGCAGTTGGTTAGTAAACACTTTTTAAAATGCTAAGTTGATTTCTAGGTGGCATCTTTAAACTGATCCTCCAGCTTGTTTTCATCTGACTTAAAAGAAATGTCTCCTATTCTCTAGTATCTCCAGAGAGCCTGCAGAAAGGATGGTGTGGATGTCAATAAAGAGGTATCCCCCTCTGCAGTGATGTAGAGGTACAAACTCTCCGTGAATTAGACAGTGTCTACTTGCCAATATTACCTGGTTGTGGCACTCATTTGCAAACTAAAGAGGGACGGAGCTTGGAGACAGATTTCTATTCTGAGAGAATTTTAAGTGCATAGTCTCTAGTTCTCTTCAGAGAAGTAGAAGAAGCTGGATTTTCTTTCCAATATAAAATAGGATCTGAGGAGAAATCAAATTTAGCTAATTTGATGAACTGAATAAGGCGGAAAAAGCCAGGCTTGCCCTTCTTTGGTTAAAAATCTCCACGCAGAGGGTGGGGGAGAGGGGGGAAAAGAGGAGCTGATACCAAGGGCTCAAGTAGAAAGAAAATGTTTTGGAAATGATCATGGCAACATATGTACAAATGTACTGAATATAATTGAATATAGATTGCTATAAGAGCTGTAAGAGACCCCAATAAAATGATTTCTTAAAAAAATTTTAATCTCCACCCATTCTGGGCACTCCCTCTCCAAAGAGCTCACTGGTTGTGTCTCCTTGGGTCATTGTTTCTCATAGTCTTGCTCTCTCTCTCCATGTTCTCTCTCTTTCTCCTCTGCTCCCAATTCTGTTCCCCCACCCCCACCAAAAAAGAAAAACCTAAAGCCCTAGAGAGTGACTCAAGATTCCAACGTCATCTTCTATTAAAAAAGAACAAGTACTGCCCTGCCTGTCCTTCCTGTCCGGAAGACCACATATCAAAGGAGATGAAATAAACGTGCTGAGTGAGCGAAGTGGCCCCAACCAAAGCCCCCTGATGTAGCTCAACCGGGAAGAGGGCAAGGGCATGGCCCACAGCTGGAGGTTGGCAAAACCCCAGGCTGGGCCCGCTGCCCTGATGCAAACTGATCTGGTGGGGCTCTATATCTATCAGCTCTCTTCTCAATATGTAGGACCCTCTAGAGAGGGCTTGCAAGGGGGGTCAGGGCATCAGGAGAGAGGAGAGTGCTACTTTCTGGGCTCAGTGTCTGCTGCTACACCTGCACCACCCTGTGAATCTGCTCTTCAGCTAGATCTGGAGGGACTGGGGACAGGGCAGGAGAGAACCACTACTCCTGCTTGGCATCCTCTGAAAACTCCCAACTCAGCACTGGACTTTTAGTACTGACTTGTGCACATTGGCTATGTGACTTTGAGCGAGTCGCTCCTCTTGTTGGGCACCTTTACTGTTGATGCACCAACCAGATGGCAGGTACTGGGAGGTGCCACTGGGAAGTGGAAGAGAAAAACAGGTAAGACTCATGCTCTGAGGTGCACTTGCTTTGGCTAGGACAATAAGAATGCCACACCAGGTCCCCAAAGTCCCTTCCTCAACAGTCAAATGGTCTGTCCTTGTCTCAGACTCCTACTTGCTGGGGTTTCCAGCCAGAGCAGCTTGGCCAGCCCTTTCTCAAAAAATTAACCAGAGTATTCAAGACCCTCTTCCCAGTGTCCAGGATTCAAAAGAGAAGCTTGGGTCCTTCCTGCACAGAGATAGGTTATATTAGCAGGGCTCATTCTCATTTTCACTTCTGCCAGCCTAACAAACAAACAAATACCAGTGTAGCAAGTAGGGGTCTAGGCTTTCTACCAGTCATACTCAGAGTGGGAGAGATTGATACCATGGTGAGTGTATCCCCCAATGCAATCAAGAAACTGGGCTCTCCAGCCAGGTGCCTGTATTGTGTTTTTAATTAAGAGAGATAGCTGGTGGAAGACAGAAGAGCAGTGTGAACCACACCAGGAAGCCTTCCCAGTGAGCCTGACCTGGTGACTCTCCCAGTCTGTCTGGGGGTTTGGAGGGTCTACCACACAGGGAAGAGCCAGCTAGATGAGGGCCCTGACCTCTGCTAAGCACAGCACAGCTCAGCTGTGGAGAGGGATTTCCAAACCTCCAGCTTGTCACCAAGATCAGGGCATCCGTTTTTTCAACACTCTTGCCAACTGTGTTTCTGATTAACTCTGGGCTGGTCACCACAGCCTCCTCACTGGAAGCAAGCTGGGACGGGCTCTTAAGACTTTTTTTTCCTTCTCTCTCCCCTAATATTTAGGAAAACCTCCTTCAGGAGCTATAATTTGGCTTCCACAAAGGAATTGCCCCGGGGCAATTTTGCTCCAACTGGGAGCCAGAAACTAATGGGCTCATTAACTAATAGGCAGCCAGGATTTGGCTCAGCCTGTTTGGGGGCGGTCACTGAAACCCCATGGTTGTGGATGTGTTCTTTGTTCGTTGTTGTTGTTGTTTGGGGAGTTTCTGCTTGTTGTTTTGTTTTAGGGTTTGCTTTGTTGCCTTCTCTTTTGTTTCGCTCTTTTGCCAAATAAAGGTCTTTCTCTCTCCTCGGTCCCTTCCTTTTGAGTGAATGGGAGTTGTACTGAGAAAAGGCAATGTTGGGCTAAGTCCCCTCTTGGAGCCAGATCTAGGATGGGGAAATAACTCCGGGTCCTCCTCAGGGATGCTGGAGCCCCAGGCTGCGGGCTGCTGGGGGTGGGGGTGGGGGATTGAGGAAGGGACCCACCTGAGTTGTAATTGACGATGTCCACTCCCAGCGCGGGGCTCTTCCGCTTCCTGGGCCGCCCTTTCTGCACGGTGCCTGTGCCATTGAAGTAAGGCAAGGCCAAGCCTCCGCTCTTGGCCGCCAGCTCTGTGTAGCTCAACTGCGGAGGATACTCCCCTTGCAAGAGGGTCTCGAAGTGGGCACGGCAGTACACTAGGCTTTCCTTCATGCCGAAATGGTCGCCTGTGGTCAGAGTCTTGTTGCAGGTGGAGCAGGTGAAGCAGCTCAGGTGGTAGACGGAGTCGCGGGCACGCATGACCATCTCGGAGGCAGAAATGCCAAGGTGGCAGCGGGCACATCTCTGCACAGAGAACCTTCTGGAAGGAAACAGCCAAGTCAGGGCGCTGATGAAGGCGCGTCGCCGGCGCCTGGAGTTTGGTCTGCGACCCCCAAAGGAGGCATGGGGAGGATAGGCCCACTTTAACATTAATTTTATTTGCTTCATGACCCGTTCTGTTGAACCAGGGCAAAGAACCTTGGCATTAAAATCTGCAGACTAGAGTAACTGAGTTTCCGTTTCCTTTTCAGTAAAGTGGAGATTTAAATATCAAACGCACCCCCAAAAGCAAACAAAACGCGCACCATTAGCTAACTCACTGCGCTGTGCTGTTTAAAGAATGGTTATTAATCGCCTCATCGATTACCAAACATCCTATGAATGAAGGACCATATTATGATTATTCCTGGATGCGTGCCTAGGATTCAGACAGACAGCCCAGCAAAGGACAATTTTCTTGAAACATTTTTTTTAAACCCAGCTGACAGGTGAAGTATGTCACCCACACATGCCTCTGTCCTTCCCAACCAGATCACCCGCTGCTGGGTTCTCTCTGGGGTCAGGGGGACAGTTCTACCTTCCGAAAGAGGAGCTAGGTGCGGTGCTGAGTGGCAAGGGTAGGGGCAACGGAGTTTATTCCGGATTTCAGTCACTTCCAAGATCTCCCACCACTCGCGGGTTGCTGCCCACTAGTTCTGTTGCAAGACTCCGACCTTGTGTAGTTCGTAGTAAGCGGAAACGAACGACTCAAGTCTCAGCACAGACTCATCCCTTTGCTTTCGCCCTGGATTTCTCCACAGAGCTTCGGAGCTTCTGCGCGCCAGAGCGCGGCATTCCTGGGCACGCTCTAGCTCCGTGTGCCCCGCGCCCAACCTTGGTGCCCCCGCCTGTCCAGAGGGCCGCAGCTTAAAGCTGGTATGCAGAGGCCCCATTAACTTTCCTAGGCTGATGACTGTACCCCCAAGAGACAGAAGGTGGAGGAGAAGGAGGGGGAGGAGGAAGAGGAGGAGGAGAAAAGGAAGGAAGGAAGGAAGAAAACAAACAAACACGGGAAAAGGGAACGCTTGGCTGGCTGGGTCAAGTGGCTGTGGTCCGGTCTTGGCAGACCCTAGGGGTAGGCACGAGAGTACCTGTAGTAATCCTCCTTGCAGTAAATGCTGCCGTCCTTGGCGAAGCAGGTGAGCTCGGACTCGAGGGCCAGCTTACATTCACAGCACTTCAGGCACCTCAGGTGCCACTGCTTGTCCACCGCCAGCAGGTAGTACCTGTCCGAGATCTTGCCCCCACAGCCGGCGCACAGGGCGGGCTTCTCGGGGCTCAGCGGGGGCATGCCCTGCAAGGCAACCACAGGTATGGCTGAGGGCACGCGCACAGCGCAGGGATGGGGTCCCCTGGCCTTGCTAGCCCGCCAGCCACGGCACACAAGAACGCGTTTCCAGTGGGTGGCTCGCTCTTTTTCTGCCGTGGCTGTCTGAACCCACGTTCGTGTCCACCCGGGACCGCTAACTAAGGACCACGCGGCCCTCCCGAATCTCGCTTAACACGCGCTGGGCATGTAAGGACGCTACTTCGCTACTTCGCTGGGGGTGCTGGTCTTCTTTGAAATGTGGCAACCTAAAAACCGGCGGCTGACAGCGCACACAAAAGGAAACGATGGGAATGGGCCCTGGAGGGAGGCAAAGGAGATGGAGATGAGCAAAGCTTGTTTTGGAACGCGAACTCCCTCTTTACAATTGCAATTCGTAGAGGCAGCGTTGAAATTCAAAGGTCACTCTACCTGGGCTCATATTTTAGTCCACTCTGCTTCGATTGGGGTACATTTGACAGGCCGCGGTGGTCCCTACTTTTCAGGGCTATCGGGTTTCGTTTGTTTGCTTTTTATCCACCACCACCCCCGAAACTGTCGCTCCCAGGAAGAGCCAGGCTTCTCTGAACAGCCCCTCACCAACACCCACGAGAGGTTTTCACCCTGAATATCTGCTTAGCTACTGCCCCCAAGCCAAGCTTCCCTCCCGGGTCCCCACCTGCCGGGCCCAGGATGTGAAAATTTCATTCCCCAGAACCCAGCCCAGCCCCCAAAATGCAGATTTCGGTGTTGCTTTTTGTCTTTACACAGAATAACAGCCAAAGAGAAAAAGAAGTTAACCAAGGGAGATTTCCCTCAACACTAGCAGAAACGGGTGGGGCGTCCCCCTGAAGAATGAAGGCAAGATTCGCCCTTTCCTGGGAAGAGGACCCTGGGACAGGTCCAGCCATCGGCCCCTTGGCAGGACTTGGCCGCCCGCCGCCCGGGCTGAGGCAGGCGCCTGGTTAGTTGGACCCTCGGGTTCCCGGCAGGAGGCCAACGGACCTACACTGCTCTGTTTGGCTGCAATCATTTCTGGAGGTTTTGGTGTTTTCCCCCTCTGGTCCGTCCTTGGGAGGAGAAGCACCTAGATTCCTCTCCTTCTTTTTAAGAGGACATCGCTTTTTATTAACTATGAAGTGTAGTAACACTGAAAGGCTTAGAAAAAGTTCTGGTGCTTGGGTTGGGTCTGCCCTCCTAGGGCTTGTCTGCGGTTCGAGTTCCTCCTACAAGAACCCCCGCCCCAGGCGCTCCGGTGCTGCCCGGGAGGCCACGCCGCGCTGGCCGGGCCTGGCGAAGTCTCGGACTTTCAGGGTGCCGGGCACCAGGACCGCGGAAATGCGAAGGTGGTTCCGTTGCGCCCGACTCCACCCCGAAATCAGGTCCTCAAACCCGGAGCCCGGGGTCCCGAGCGCCGCCCTCCCGGGGCCTGCGCCTAGCTCGCCCGCCTCGCTTCCCACCCTCGCTGGGAAGGCGCTCGGAGCTCTAGGGGGCACGGGAACCGAAGTGTGGGGTCTGCGGACCAGGACGTCCCCGGCCCGCTCCTCCTCCAGCTCAGGAACAGCTAGATCCGACGATAGGGCGCCCTTGACATTTCAGAGAGGGGGCTCTGGCTCAGCCTCGCAGACCTAGCAGGCCTGCCCTCCTCCCCACCGCGCGCGAGCCTGCAGCTGGTGTCCCCCGAGCCCACCGCCCCGACCCCCGACCCCCGCCAGCCGGGGACCCCGGCCCGCCGGCCGCCTCTGCGGGCCACTGTCTTACCGCGTCGCGGCCGTTGAGCTGGGCGCCTTTGGCCAGGCGAGCCTCGGTCTTGGATCTGCGCTCCATCTCTTCCATGATGCCTTGGATGTGGCCTCCGGAGATGCCGTGAAAGAGCATGGCTGGGGGACGGAAGGGACACGACTTGTCTTCGGCTCGGCACCCTACTATTTCCATATACACGCGCCCGCGGCTGGGCTCTCAGCTCATGCGAGGGACGCGACTGCCGAGGGCTGCGCGGCGGCGGACCGCTCCGGGACCCGGCAGCCGAGGGAGAGGCGAGGAGAGAGGGAAGGCTAAAGAGGCGGAGAGAGTGGCCGCAGAGCTGCTGACCCGCAGAAGAAGAAGGAGAAGAAGAAGAAGAAAGAAGCCCCAGCGGGTCCCCGAAGGAGCTGTGCAGCAAACAAACAAACACGGGCGGAGGGGGACGCAGGCGAAGGAGGCGACTCGCGCTGCCCCGGAGAGCTCGGGTTACTAATGGGAAACAACTGCCGCGGGAGGGGGGGGGAGAAAAAACAAAATCGGGCGAAGAAAGAAAATAGTTTTGAACACAAAGAGAGAAAAAGAAGTGCTAGTTGCTGCGGTCCCTGGCTGCTTGCAAGTTCCCAGTGCCTGTGGGCTGGGTTGGGGACTGCTCCTGCTGGAGCTGGGTCCAATTTGTTAAGAGACTAAAGCCAGCCCATTTTTGATAATTTAGTAGGAGGAGTTCTCTCCCCGGAGCTGCCACGGATTTTTATTCAGACAACAAAGACCTGTCATACTCCTCTCAACCCCCTGGTGATGGGCAAGCGGGGACAAACATTACAGGGGGGGGGAGGGTGAAGATACTGGGGAGGGAGGGGTGAGGGTCTTTACCTCCCCCCAACACACACACACACACACACACACACACACACACATCCTTCCAAGAGTTCCCAGTGGTCACGTTTTAAAGGAGAAAAGGAGCTCTTATTGTCCCTGCCCTGGAGCTGGAGGCCCAGATGGTTTCCAAAGTCCATGTTCAAGACTAAATCCGAGCTCGGCCCACAGAATGTTAGCTCCAACTTCAGGCTCCCTCTTCCTCGACTTTCTGGTCCTCAGTGACTCTAAATGAAACCTCAAATTTTGAGGCCAACATTCAGGCGCACCACTGAAGCCGAAATTAAGGCTCGTCCCCTCTTCAACTCACTTACCAAGGTCGGACTGCCACTTCACTTCTCCGACCCCTCACCTCCTGGGGTCGGAGACCCTATTTCTTAGGCACTGGATTCTCCCCCAAGAAGAAAGCCCTTTTGGAGAGTCTATTCCTCAAGGTTGTTGGCCGCGGGAGGGGTGGGGAGGGAGGGCTCTATTTTCTTCTACAAAGTCGGGGTTAAGGGACAGGTCGTGGATTTGAAGACACGATGTGTAACCAAACGGAGACCATCGGGGGATTTATTCTCTTACCCCAGTTCAGATTTGAAGGCGATTCTAGGGTCCAGTCTGAAACTTGTCAACGAGGGCAGCGGCTCCAGGAGGTGGGCTTTGGCCCCCGCGGGACTAAGTGCTCTCGGCATGGCTGCCGCCCGCCCCCTACTGCCCCGGCCCCGGGAGCCCAGCACCCGTTACCGGTGGGAACGGGGCTCCTGGCGGTGCAGGAGCTGGAGGGGGAAGCTGGCGACCCAAGCGGCGGACCCGCGCGTCACAAGAGGTGGAATTGTTCTGTGTCCCCCCCGCCACACACACACTCCGTTCCCTTTAGCGGCAGCCCCTCCCCCGACCTTGAAAAAGTGTCTACAATGTTTCAATATTGTCGATTCATTCAAATGGTCACGGGCCCTCGAGGGGCCCCGAACCTGGAGTGACGGCGGTGAACCACCGGCTTTGGTGGGAGTGAGCAAGACTCCGGGGGCCTTTGCTGCAGCCCGCTCTTCCGCCGTCCTCCGCTCGCACCGCTCCCGCAGCCGTCCCGGGCCAGAGACGTCTGGGGTCCCTCTGCGGGCGGCGCCGCAGGCCCACCCTCCTTCGCCCGGGGGAGCCCCACTAGAAAAGGCGGCCAACTCCAGAAGGATGAAAAGAGAGAAAAGGAAGTGGGGGAGGAAAGAAGGTTGAAGGGAGAAGAGAGAATGTGAAGGGGAGAGAAAGAGGAGAGGACAGTAGAGGGGAGAGAAAGGAAGGGGGGATGGAAGGAGGGAGGAAGCCATCCTTGGTGCGTAAGTCTGACTTCCTGTCCCCAACCAGCAGCCTCTGAGAGGGCTCCAGGCGCCTTTTCCCTGAAACCCAAGATTCCAATGCTTCCCCCAAGCTTTGTTTCCCCCGCAGGGGCGAAAATAATGTTATTTGCAGACTGTGGGCTGTTAGGTACTCCGGGTGCCAAAAGACAGATCATAAAACACAATTTCACACAAAAAGTGAAACCAATCAAGTGAACTAAGCTGGAGTCACCCCCCACCCCTTGGCAGCCCTACTGGACAGCAGGGTTGCTATTTACTGTAAGTAATATAATTAGCCCCTTCGGATGGAAATCAATGAGCTTTTCAAACCCACGCACAACAGCCTACACACCGAAGGGCCCCTCAGGAAGGGTTAGGGCAAGCGGCCCTTTCCGGGACAGCAGGTTCTTTTACAAAGGGGCAGACTGCCTTCCCGAGTGTCAACGGCTGAAAAGGCCTAGAGCTGAGAAGGCGGCGAAAAAGGAGGAGGGGTCTCTAAGAAGACTATCCTTCCGCTAAGGCAGAGAAGCGCCAAAGAAAAATCACAAATACGGTATCCTGAATCCTTTCGTCTCTGAGTTGAATCCTCTTTTCCCCAAGTGAGGTGGTGGGCATGGGGCTTGGTTGTTGTTGATTTGGGGAGTGATGGGGGGCGTCCTAGTGCGGCAAAAAACAACAAAAAAGCAACCAGGAGCACACTCCCTCCTTACAAGAGCCGAAAACTTTAGGCACTCCATGTAGAAAAAGTCAACAAACGAGCCCATGAACGAGCCAGAATTTTGTGAGTTGTCTCCAGGACAGCCAAGCACCTAAGCACCAGAGGCCAAGCACCCGAACACCAGAGCCCTATAAACCCCTGAATGATTCATTCTTTCATCGATTGAACATATATCTGTTCATCATCTATCAGCCACAGCCCTTCCTGCAATCAGCAGCTGGTTGGATCCCAGCTACGCCTGGTTTTGCCTATAAAACTCAGGTTATAAGTTTCTGCATCGGTGGGATCTACTACTTCCTCTAAAGAAGCAACTGCCAAGATTCTTCATTCTCAGTGACTGCAGGAAGTGCAGAAAGCTGAAGGAGGAGGGGGGTGCTGGAGTTTGGGAGGTTCTAGTGAGTCCAGAAATCGCTCACCATTCCTTTAGCCCTACCTCCTCTCACAGTTCCTAAAGAGGAAGGAGAGGGGAGTTGTTCTGCAAAGTGGGTGTTTATCCTGGGATGTCCTAAGCAAGCCTCAGGACGCCTTGCTCTCAAAAGACAATAAGCACTTTCCAGTGCAGAGCACCTTTGTAGCGCCTTGTTCTTTCCCTTTCCCTCTGCTGGGGCTGCGGCCAGAGGCCTGCGGACAGGAAGCGCTCCCTGGTCTCCGGGCTAAGAGCTGAATGGGCCAGAGCTAAATGGGCCTCCAGTGCCCTATAAAAGTTGGAGTGCCTGCGTTTTCAGTTCCTGGCGCTGAGCAACCGCTCCCCCTTCATCCTTGGGGCAGGTGCAGGAGGTTCTTCTCAGCCTGAGACCTCAGAGGAGAGGGTCTGGGACAGATCTATGACCCTGAGCTGCCTTCTCTCTCCATTGGGCACATAAAATCCATTAAGCTCGCTTTACTTTTTGCTTGCCAACTCTTCTTTGGCTACCGTCACTTTCAAGAATGCACGGGAGTGGACTCCATGGAGTAGAGAAAGTGATGACGGTGGTTGTGGTCTGGGTGAAGCACATCTGGCAAGCCCCCTGGGGCAGAGTCCAGGTCCAATGAACTCCCGGGAGGAGAGGAAGCCGAAGAGCCAGGGGGTAAGGGCTGCAACCCCTTGCCCAGAGGGCGCCAAAGGCTTTAAAGGTGAGAAAGGAAGCACACCAGCTAGCCTGCATGTTGGTGTGCATAAGCGCACAGGTGATTTAAGGTCTCTTTAGACCTGAATTTTGGAGACAGAGACTCTCCAACCCGAACCTCCCCAGCCCCGCCCTTCGCCCCTTCATTCCACTCCACTTGCGAGTTTACCCTTAAGGGGCAGAGGTCACCATTTCTCCAGATCCTATTAAGCTGGTTCAGAGAGGTGCAGGTTGGGGACTGGGGACTGGTTTTAGGCACTGGAATGAGCACCCCAGGGCCGCAGGGAAGTCGGCAGCATCTTGGAACTGAAAGTCCCGCGCTCCTAGCGGTCCCTCCATACCCCCGGATGCGCCCCTGCGTGAGGTAGGACCTAAGCTATGGCCCCGGGGCGTTCAGGATTCTCTTATGATGGCAGAAACCCGGATTCTCTCTGGACAAACCTTCCTCCCTCCGCCCCCGGAGGTGGAGTGTGCGCACTTGGGATTCTGTCCCTTCTTGGTGGCCAGGGGGCAATGGAGCTACCTGGCTACCTGAGCTGAGACCTGGGGGGTGGGAGTGGGGGCCGCAAAGGGCAGGTGGCTGCATCCTGCAGCGCACCTGACCAACAGCTCAGCGAGTTCGGCTCCCGGACCAGGGCGCTGTCCGCCTGCGCGCTGGGCGCCCACCCGCACTTCCCGTCCCCAGCGGGCGCCCTGCAAGCCTTGGGGGTTCCCGCCCCAGGTCGCAGGAAGCAGCCGCTGGGTTTAGAAGAGCCCACTGCGGGACAGCCCTGCCACCCCTGGCCAAACCAGACCGGCCCCGCGAGGCGACCTTCGAGCTCAAGCGCAGACACCGCCGCGCGGGGTTTGGATGGAACAAAAACACCGGAAGGCAGCCGGTCGCCAGGGAAAGCCCACGGGGGCGAGAAACGGTGACTGGCTCTCCCTCCCTGGCCCACCCAGAGAGGAGACCCCCGCGCCCAGCCTCCCGCCTCAGGTGGCCCCCCGGGCTCGGGGACCTCCGCCCACGCTGAGGCCCCGGGTCCCGAGACAGATCAAAGACACTCGGAAGAAAGGCCCAAGGTAGGGACCCCACGTTTCAGAAATCCTGTCCCGACGTGACACTCCAGGAGACCGCTGGTTTTCAAGCGGAGAAGCACTGTACCTTTTGTAAGCTACACCCCAATACGACGATCCTTTCGCGCAGGAGCGCGCACGCCCACGTACACACGCGCGCGCGAACACACACACACACACACCACAGACACGGTGGCCTGGAGCAAACCCCGAGGAAGCCGGCACTCACTCACCTGCCTCCAAGGTGCTGTCGTTCAGCATGGCGGAGCCCTGGGAGCTGGGGACGCCTGTCCTGCGGGTTGGGGGGTCCCTGGGGGAGGACAGCCGCGCGTCAGGCGGGCGGTGCGCCCGGGAGCCCACTCCCTTTCCTCCCGCCCCAGCTCCTAGCGCGGCGACCTCAGGTAGGGACGCGGCTTGGGGCCAGGCCCAGCCTTCTTCTGGCGGGTGCCTGAGACGCCTTGGGAAGTCCAGCCCTCCTAAGCCACACTGCACCAAGAAGGGACACCCCCCACCGGGACCTTACCTTGTGGTGTAGACGTTTCCGTGCAAGAACCTGGTCCTCCGAGAAAGGGGACGGGAGGCAGCAGCCAGAGGTGCAGGTCAGTTCTGGAGTGTCACCCAAGGTCCCCCTGCTCATTCAAATAGTAGATCAATACGCATTGGATGGAAATCCATCTCTCTCTTCCTTTTTCTTCCTTTCTGCCCGTCTTTCCGTCCGGATTGACCTGACGCCCTCACCTCCCACCTGCGGCTCCCTCTGCCTGTCTTTTATTTTCTCTTTCGGCTTCTAAACGGGGCGGGGGGCTGGGGGGCTCCGGGGCGCGGAGGAGGCAGGCTCCGAGCGGCTCGGCCCAGAGCGAGGGTGTGAATGCAAGAGGCGGGCATAGCTAATCGCCGACAGTCCCGAGCATCTGGCGCGGGGGCTGCAGTCCTGTGGGACCCGCACCCCGGGCGGCCCCGCCCCGGCCTGCCCAGCCTTCAGGGAGTCCGACGCGGCTGCGGTCGGCGTTCACTGGAGCCGGGAGGGAGCTCCTGCCGCGCGCTGGGCTGAGCCGCTCCCGGCTGGCTCCCCGCCGCCTCCCCGCCTTCCCTGCCCGTCCCTCCGTCACTGGAGCGCTCCCGTGCGGGCCGCCCTGAGGGGAGCACTCGGCACCCGAGGGCGCTCGGTGGGTGGCGGGGGGCCGGCGCGGGAGCGGCGGGGGTAAGGGTGGGAATGAGCCCTCGGGTGGTGGGAACCCCCAACTCAGTGACCTGGGTCAGCGGGGCCTCCGCCGGACTTCAGGGCTCCAGACTAGGCGAGGGCCGGGTTACCAGGTCTCAGGGGCGCCGCCCGGGGACGCAGGCAGCCGGCGAGGAGGAGGCAGAGGGAGAACTGGGGAGCTCCTGTTGTCGACACCCCAGCCCCCGCCGCAATGCCCCTCCCCTATCGGATGCGCCCCTTACGGTCGGGCGGGGTAGGGGGGATTGGGGAAACGGAGGTCTCTTGAACCGTGGCAGGGAAGAGTGTGAGAACTGAGCTGGGCAGCTCGGGTAAGCGTGCCTCCGGGGTTGGTACCGCCCTCCCCGCGCCCCGCGCCATCCCTGCGGCTCCCCGAGGCCGGAGGGCAGAGGGCGAGGCGGCTGCAGGCGTCCAGCACCTCCGGGCGGCCTCTGGGACTGTGCTGGGTTAGACAGGGGTGGCTTGGGACTGAGCCAAGGCTGTCGCCT
>NW_022111324.1:42043671-42051044 GCF_000313985.2 Echinops telfairi | reverse complement strand
CAGCCAAAAGGTTTACTTTAAAAATTTCAGCCTCGAGAGACTTTCCTTCCCCTCCCCATCCTGAGCTCCCAGGCTCTTTCACCCTTCCAGGGTCCCCACCCCATCCCTTAGCTCATCAGTTTTTGCAGGGGGGCGGACAAGTGTTTGAGGCCAGCGAATGGGTAAATGGCTATACCCGCTCAACAACGCTTAGGTCCTCTCACTGGTCCCTGTCCTAAGTAGCGGGTTTTTAAACCTCTTCTGAGTCACGAGCGACGTCAGGTATTTGATAGAAGCATGCAACACACACACACACACACACCCCTTTGGCGCGCGTGCACTGAAGCACACAATGAAACGCTCACTTTAGAATTGTTTTAAATCGGTGGGAACATGGGGGGTGGGGCGCCGCTACAGCCCCCAAACCCAGGATCAGCTCTCTGTCTTACACCTAAGGTCTCAGGACAGAGAGACGTGAATAAAAAGGTCAGATGTCCTTGAGCCCCACCTGTAAACCGTTTGCTTGGGTGAAGTTTACTCCAAGTCCAGGGTGCTCTGCACGCAAAGGTGCGTAAGGTGGGCTTGGTGACGCGGGAACAACCTAATTTAAGGAGGCAGGAGCTTGCAAAATTGTATCAGAAAATCCAAGCTCCCACAGAAGTTTGAAAGAGGGTGTCTCCCCCCACCCCCCACCCCCACACAAATATCTGACCACTGGCTTTCATTTGGAGGGGTGGGGAGAGAGAGGAGGACCAGCTTTTAATTGTTTCCATGTAGTGAAAAACTAGGACTAAGTTTTAAATTCTGTACCACGGACAGCTGTCCAACTTGCAAACTCAACCCACTGCACGAATGCAAAGAAGATGAAATGGGAGGCGTGGCAAGGAGTGGAGTTGGAAGTTCGTTCTGGGCGAGGAAGGGACCAGGTGTGGTAGGGAGGCAACCAGTCCACAGGGGTTTATCTAGTAGTGAGCTCTCTCTCTTCTCTTCTCCCTCTGCTTGTCTGCAGATGGCTTCTGGTGCTGGAACCCTGGGTGCGGAAAAGGGGGATCGAATGCCCAGGTGCAGAAGTGCCTCCTCTTCCCAGTTGCCAAACACATTCGGTTGGGGAACCCCAAGTTACTAGGGTGGGAAGGAAGGGAAAGGGGGAAGCATCTTTCCCTTCCTGGCTCCACATAATCTGAAGGGCGGGTGCGCCTTCTGCAGAGAGGGGAATGTGCCTTTCTATCCACCTGCAGCGAGAAGGGAGACCCAAAGGGGCAGGATCCCGTCCTCCGACGTCCCGCAGGTACCCCCCCTCCACCAAGGTCGCCAAGCTCCTGCTGGGTGGTTCCGTGTTGGAAGCTCTTCTTTCATTTTTACGGCTCTTTGGGACAAGTGTCACTAACTGAAATCTTGAAGGTCGAGCGGGACCAGAGTTTATTTCAAGTGGGGACTCTCTATTACTCGCCATTCACAATAAGAAACCTGAATTTGTACTTTACAATGTGTGAATACAATATAGCTTAAAGCTCTTGCAGCGAAGCTCATTTATGTGCCCATATTGTGTTTAATGTAGGAACGCCCACCTGGCAACCACACACACACATACACAAACTAGCATCCTTCCAGAACCTCAACGGAGAACTTCAGACCTCAGCCAGGCTCACTCCAGGTGCTGGAAACAGTGAGCAAGAGCCTTGCCCTGCCCCACGGTGCTAGCGGTACCTTTGGCCACTGGCTGTTTCTAGCTGGGTTTGAGGACTTGTCAGGAAGCATCACAATCGCCACCGCCCAGTCCTGCAATCCGTCTGGAGTCCTCTCCTCACGTCTCGGGCCAGTTCTTACAGCTGGAAGTGTGATAGGAGGAGGAGCCTTTCTGGAAAAAGGCATCCCTCAAGCCATTTCCAATTGCCAAGGGACTCTCAAAACGGCCTCAGATGGTGCACTCTTTCAGAATGAGCGTCCGTTCCTCTTCCCCTGGTTTCTCTTTGAAGACTGGTGTTAAAAGCTCGATTATGTTTCCTCTCTATCTCCCCTTCCTGCTGGGGCTGCTAAAGAAAGCACCTCCCAGTACACTCAGGAAAAAATCCTTAGTGATCGTCAGACCTAGTGGAAAACGTGCCGCTGGATTCTTATCCTAAAGATGGAAAGGAAACTGGCTCCCAGGAGTCCACAAGCCTTTCTGGAAAGTGCCTCCAGCATTGCAATGTTGGTTTCCTCCCTGCCTTGACTCCCTGCAAACTCTTCAAAATAGGACCCTACCAGTCCGTTGAGGCTCCAGAGCTTCCAGGGCCAGCGGCAGATGACTTAGTCCCCACAGTCAGAGCACCAGTCAAACATGCTATACCCTTAGAAACCATATCTGCCATGAAAACACACACGGATGCCACAGTGCAGGGGTGGCGGTGGGGGGAGGTAGGGGTGGAATTAGAACCTTTCTTGGCTTCTTTTCACTTACTTCAAAATTTAGGAAGGCTTTTTACTGGGAAGACTTCAATTTTATTTTGCATTAAAGGTGGGCCACAAGACCTTTTTGTTGCTTAAGATTTCTAAAGCCTTGCTTTGGGTCCCAGGTAGAACTCCAGGTAGCCAGCCCCCTGAGGTGTTCAGAATCTTGGGCTGGTGTGTGGCTGGGTGGCAGGGGTGGTGGTGGCTAAGGGTCAGCTCTGGCAGCAGCCTCCTTTAGCGAAACAGCTTGGGATGGGTGGGTTTGTTGGATGGAAGGAAGCCCCTGAGACATGAACCATTCCAGAAAGGTCCTGAGCTGGGTTTGAGACTAATACCCAGGGGCATCACAGCAGTGAACTGAGTGGGTGTAACACTGACAGGGTGCTGTAGATTTGACTGGAAGTTAGTTCCAAAATCAATGGAGAGGGAAAGAAAAGTGGTCTAAGTGAGGCATATTTAGCAGCCTGACCCCCAAGTCAGAATGATTTAAAGTTTTTATTAGGAGAACAGATGGGAGATGAGAACATTTCTTGATGCAGGAGGGCACTGCTGGGGCACTCATATGCTGTACAATATAGTGTCCTATCAATTTCTGTAGTGCTCAAGATATAAATCAAACAAAGAATGTATTTAAATGCTTTACTTGCCAACAACCTCTCTTGGCTTGAGAACACTGATGAGAAAACGGTAGAATTGAGGCAATATGAAAATTCAAAAGCTATGAATGTGACCTGAATGCCGTTATTTATTTAATGGGAGAGTGATGATTTTCTTCCTTCAACATATGTGTCTGATAATAAATCAAAAAGAAAGGGAAATAACTATCACCATGCCACTCTAGAAACACACAAACACATGCTGGCTTTTTTGGAGATTTTATTGATGTTCTTTTAATCCATGAATTTAAGATGAAACTGGTGCTCAAGTACTGACAGCATAGACAGCAGTCCTGGGTTAGGGATTTAAAATTCAAAAATGCAGATTCAATGATAGGAGGTCAGAGATGAGACTGTTGTCAAACATAAAAATGTGAATTGAATTGCTTCTTTTTAGCTGGATCTTTAACATTGACTTGGTCATAGGGGCACTGCAGAGGAAAGGAAATAAACTGTTATTGAGTCATTAAACAATCATTTTGAAAAGGTTTAATACTGTTCATGGAGGGGGGCCGGAGAGAGGGAGGGAGAGAGAACACTAAGGCACTAATAATGTTATTCAGATCATTTGATCTATACAGTCTGTCAGACCAAGAGGAGGATAATGGCAACCTCAGGCAAATGTTCCTCATTAGGGTCTAAGACCCACTTCCTAAATGCAGACTTCCAACTTGAAGAATTTTATTGTCAAAAATCCACCCTTAGGAAATCTCCAAAGTCCTCCAAGTACACACAGCTCTTGCGTATTTGATTAGAAACATGAATGGCACAGGTAAGTGCATATAGGAAAAGGAAGGCTCAATGAGGTCTGTAGCTGATACAGTTGTTTAGGACCCTTTCCTTAACTAGATAGTAGGTCAGTTAGGGGAGGCGGCAACCTTCTCCTTGGCCCAAGACATGCACTTACTTACTCAGGAATGATCCTGAGAAATGTGAGGGGAAAAGCCTTTCCATAGACTCCTTTACATAAAGCAACCATGTATCCAGAAAAGCAAGAATATGATTTGTGGTTTAAGATCATCTCAGCAGTCAAAATGTTCTTTAGTGAGATTGTTACCTGTTTATAATTTTAACTCATGTAATTTTAACAATTTGTCATACCACCATGCCTTAGGAAAAAGTAATACTAACTCTTTTTGGAATGATTGACTATTGGACTGTGTGATATGTGGATTAATTGTCAATAAAACTGTTTCTTAAAAAACGAATGGTTGAGGACTTTCCCCCATTCATTCTTTGCTCAAAATAGTCAAGGGTGTGTTGGTTCATCTTAATTAGCGAACATAAAGATAGGGATGTGGCAACAGACATTTTAGGAAACTTATAGCGTTAAGTGTGGCATGCTCAGTCTCTTTAAGGACAGACTAGAAAGGAGTGAGAGGAAGAAAGAAAGGGGAAAAACAGAGAAAAGAAATCCATGATCATCAGAGGGCACCTAGCTTTCCAAGCGCCACAAAATAAATGTCATGTCATCATGCCCAAAGTGCTTGCTGGGAACCTGGTTTGCAACACTTTGGGTTTCTTTCCCTGCCTTCTTTGTACTTGCCTAGAGCAGCCTCATGAAAACTTTGCTGGTAATAAAGAGTTCCCCGTGAATTTCCAATCACACTATTCCCAAGAACGGATGCGCACAGTGAAACTCACTTGAAAGGTCCTACGGTGGCCCAGAGGACTTCATTGTCCCTGGTTCAAGCAGCTTGTGAGAAGTGCACTCCAGGTGGATCTGGCTTTCTTATTTGACTTGTTTTCAAAGAATAGGCACTTAAGGAGTTACAGAAGCACTACCAACTGGGGCTATAATGCGAGAATTTGGTACTCACGTGTCTGCAGGCAGAGCCACAGCATTCCCCTCGCTGCAAGTGGGCGAGTTCTGTGAAAACTGTGTATCCAGTAGCTGGATCCACGTAGTTAAACTGGCCAGCCTGAGGGGCAGTAAAAGTGAAACAATTCATGAATCTCAGTATTCATCATTTCTTCTCATCGTAATTTCTACTCCTAAAATGCCATAAATTTTACTTTAAAGTATTCAACATCTTCCCTGCCATGCTAACGGCATTCGCAATTAAAGACTGAAAGCATTCCCACACCATGCATGATCCAACGTTACATGACATAAGGAGAAAATATACAGTTGGAGAAAAAATGAGAAGTTGATGGGAAAACAAGAACTCCTCTATTCCCGATCACTATGCTGCCACTGTTCAGGTATTTCTCATTTGGTTTCTAGGTAACAAGCTTAATAACAGGCGATTTAAATGGTTTAAAAGCTTAAGAGGCTGAAAATGAACTTTCACTCAGAAGTTGCAGTTGTGATTTCAGTCCTTAAAATACGTGGATAATGATTTAAATGTACAGAAAAGGTGCTAATCAAAACCAACACTCCTTATAGAAAAAACTATTGCCTCTTCTATTACTGAACACTGTTGCTTACTCTCCTGATGTTACTCCATTGCGCGTTTCATACCCCTTCTTTTCCCTTTATGCTGCTTTCTTTTTGACCACTGTTGTTGGTTCTCTTTTTAAGCACATAAAAAACAAAAACAGCAACAACAACATATTAACACTCATGGCTTTCACAGGTTTGATCAAAAATCAACTTTTATATATCATCAGTTTAGATATCCAGGAAACAAACTCGACCTGTACTGAAATTTTAAAAAGTGCCCCAAATACTTCTCGAGCAGATATAAGTAGATACATAAACTCCTCTATTGCAGAGTTGGGCTGTGTGGGTGATATTACTAACCGTGAGTTTTTGTGGAGAAACTTCCTCCCCAGCCTTTTATAACACTTATATAAACACTCGTGAATAAAGCCTTTTCATTTCAACACAAGTGAAATTTGCATGTCTCTGATACACATTTTTTGTTATGCGCCAGGAACAACATTGTCAGTGACTGAATATTTTATTCTGGTTGAGCACTGAACCTTTTATGCCTGATGGAGAAAGAGTGGTGCAAAAGGGCAGAAGTTCAAATCTAGGTTCACTCTAAGGCATTCCATCAAGGGTAGACCCCCGTAGCAGAAACCTAGCAAGCCTATCCCAAGGCTGGGCTAAGGGCCCCCAAAGCCTTGGGGTTGCAGAAGGCAATTACACGAAACAGGGAGCATTTGAACAGTACTTTAGAATG
The DNA here is from genome assembly GCF_000313985.2 of Echinops telfairi. Lineage (NCBI taxonomy): Eukaryota > Metazoa > Chordata > Mammalia > Afrosoricida > Tenrecidae > Echinops > Echinops telfairi. The sequence goes on along the minus strand of NW_022111324.1, from coordinate 42,044,848 downwards.
ACCAACTGTTAGGGCCTTACTTCTTTATTTACAGAGCCCATGTTTGGAACCTGAAAGAAAAATAAAAACACTGGAGCTCTGTAGCTGCTTTCTTTTCACTTTCCATTGCTTCTGGAAGTCTTCTGAGGGCAATTATCTGGCAACCTGGAGCCAAACAGATCGCTCCTGCATGTGCACCTGTTCTGCTTTCCTTGTTGACTGAGCATCTTTGAGCTTGTTGTCGGCCCACACAAACTTCATTTGTCCTCAGTAAATGAGCCCCTCTTGTAATGTAATGGTGGCAGCAAAGATGTGCAAGAGCACTGGCAGTTTGCCTGGGGAGCAAGACGTTCAGCTGTGCCCATCAGCGTGGGAAGGAAGGTAGAGCTGCATTTCCTCGAGGAGTGGATGAAGGACTATTGTGAGGACTCTGATTTGTGGGAAAGGAAAAACAGCAATCACATTATTGGGTGTATTTAGGGTCTCGTGGACACTCATCGAACCCATGAGGCGGCTGCTCTGCGCAGGAAGACAGTTCCTTTGCTTTGCCAGGCTGAGTGAGCCTGTCTGTAAAGGGCCACTGGTGTTTGCCCTAAAAAGATGAAATCCCTTTTCACGTATATCCAAACTCACATGTGAAGGGGAGTACAAACAGGAGCAATTAAAAGCTGCCAGTCATTTCCTGATGAATCTTTCTTCTGCTAAGTACTGAAATAGATCAGACAGTGGATTCTCAGGGCCTAGTGTCAATGAAAAGAAGTCAAATTTAGCCAACCCCAAGATTTATTATCCTCTATATCCTTCGAGCTCAAGCCACACCAAGGAACACTAGTCCTCAAATACTGGTCTGTCTGTCTGTCCCTCTCTCTCCCTCTCACACACATACACACACACAACCCTTATCATATAAGTTAATTTATATAGTTAAAATATCTATTAGAGAATTTTACCTGTTCTGTTTTTATTACACTATTTTTTTGTAAAAGCAATCCAAATAAAAGCTACCTTTAAATTCGTGTGGTCTAGGGTGTTAGAAACCGCGGCCATTCTAAATTTGGACGGTAACAAGCAATTGGCAAATCCCCCAAACACTAGAAAACACAGTTCGACAGCGTCTGCGAAGATCGCCAACACCTGATCAATTTCCTTTGTAAATGAGATCCCAAGAGTGAGCGGACAGAGGAAGAAAGACGGGAAA
>NW_022111324.1:42041614-42042682 GCF_000313985.2 Echinops telfairi | reverse complement strand
TGCGCCCCCGCCTCCCACCCGGCTGCTGCAGTCCGGGGGCCTGGAGGGCAGGTGGCGACCCGAGGGAGCCTGCCGGGGCTCGGCCTGCAGAGACGAGGAAGTCCCGGCCTGCCCTCTGTGCATCTGCACGCTCAGGCTCTTCAATGGATGCTTTTTCTAGTTTAAACTATGCATGAGATCATTCAGCACAAGGGCTAACTGTGAGGATGGCAGAAAATGAATAAAATACTCGAGGTTTCAGTAAAAAGTATATGTGTGTTTGAAAAACCTGTAAGATGTGTGCTAGGAATAAAGTTGGAAGCGGAGCTTTATGATCATGTATGTGTGAGGGCGCCGTGTGTGTGTGTGTGTGTGTGTGTATCTATAATCACTGCCATTGAATCAATGCTGACTCATAGCGACCCCTGTGGGTTTTGGAAACTGACTATTGATGGGAGTAGAAAGCTCAGTCTTTCTCCCACTGAGGTGCTGGTGGTTTCCAACTGTTGACCAGGAGGATCACAGTCTAATGCTTGACCACTACACCACTAGGGATATATATAGATATATACATGTATTTATATACATATACATTCATATATATGAGTTTTTAAGTGTAGTTACCAAGTTCTTATACTTCTCTGAAAAAATGAAAGTTCTCTTGATAACCACAAAAATTGACTAGAAGAAAGTTAGCATAAAAATCAAGAGTTTATTTCAGGTGTTCGAATTAAACTCATCTCCTCTGGCTTTTGGAGGAGAAATGCCAAGGTGCGATCTCACTAATGTTCTTCAGTACTACCCAAGGCTGGATTTGAACCCTGGGAACAAGAGTGATATCAGCCATCAATGATCATCAATACCTCCTTCTTGGTAGTTGATTTTCTTAGAACATATTGGAATATCAACAGATGATTGAAAAACCTACACACCAGTCAAAAAGTATTGATGTACTAGAATAGAACCCTTTAGTACTAAAAATCAACCTGAAGACAGGATGTGAAGCGTTTCTTTGTCACATAGCTTCCATCTGTGCCTATGTTTCCCCTCCCTCCCCCACCCTCCCACCCTTGATAATTTAGAATTGTT
>NW_022111324.1:42036162-42041510 GCF_000313985.2 Echinops telfairi | reverse complement strand
TCCCCCTTTCTCCCCCTCCTGCCTTGACCTCCCCCCTACTCTCATGTTATTGATACTCTCAATATTGATCCTGAGTCATGCATCTGTCCTGGATTCTGTGTATTGAGAGTTCTTATCTGTAGCAGTGTACATGCTTTGTCTAGCCAGATTTGTAAGATAGAACTGGGGTCATGATAGTGGGGGTGGGGAGAGGAAGCATTAAAAAACTAGAGGAATGTTATGTTTTGTCAGTGGCTCATCCCTTCCCTGTGACCCTTCTCTGAAGGGATGTCCAGTTGTCTACAAAAGGGTTTTGGGTCTCCGCTCCCAACCCCCTCATTCGTAAAATGGTGGCTTTGGCATCCTCAAGGGCCTTAAAGCAGGTTCTTTTCAGTGCTTTGAGTACGGGGAGCAGAAAGAAGTGCGAAGGGGGAATATCAGGACTGTTAGTTGAATGGAGGTGGGTTTCTTGAGGAAATCTTTGTTGGATAATGTGTTAGGCTGGGTTAACTAAAGAAACAACTCCATGGACACTCATATGTGTGAGAGAGCTTTATATCAAGAAGTAATTGTACATTAGGAAAACATCCTAGCCCAGTCCAGACCAAGTCCATAAGTCCAATACTAGTCCATCAGTCCCTCTTCAGACTCATGCAGAATGCAGGAAGGTCATTGGCTGGTGGGTGCAAAATCTTGTGGATCCAATGGTGATGGATGCACCTCCAGGCCTCTGGCAGGTCTCTTGAGTGACTCCATAGCAGGAAGGTGAAGGCAGAGAGAGAGGGGAAGGTTCCCAGGACCCTAAGAGGAGGTTAGGCCCACAAGGAGGCACCATCAGACTAGACTCCTCCACCCCTCCACTTCAAGTTGACATGAAATTACGTATCTACCACCCACAGACAGCTCTTGTTACCTAGGAAGAATTAGCAAGTGCATTGACCTATGAGAACAAACATTTCTCCTTGCAGATTTTCTGGTCTTTTTCTCTCACCAGTACAGCTTACAGTTTTCTTTAAAAGCCCCTGTGGTTGTCCTAATCCCTTCAAGAAAATCAATCAAGTGCTCCTCTGGAATTCCCAAACACCTTCTCCCGAATGTTCTGAGCTGACTTCTTTGCCTGGAATTAATCTTTTTAAAAACAATCCATCTAAAGTGTGTTTTATGTGGGGCAGCATTCCTAGAAACTGTTTCAAAGCTTCAAAGCTTTGGGAAGATGCTCACCCAAGTTTTGTTAACAATTTGATATTATCTCTGACCTCAATTGATTTTTCTTTCCATAGCACAAAAAAGTATCTTGAGATATAGTTATTTACTTAATATATGGCCCTGCTAGCCACAATCCCTAATGCAATGTATTATAAATTCTAGCCTTTATGCCTGTGATTATAATTCCATTTTGGAAGCCGTTCTCGGCTACGCTAATGGGCAGGAAAAAAGTGGAGTGAGTGTCCACCTTAGTTGAGAGTGTGAACCAAGTTACCACCCTTTATTTCCTTTGAGGTATGGTCTACCGATGGACAAAAACCACACCTAAGAGTCATCTCAGAAGCAGGAACACTCAGAAATGCCAGGCCCATCAGAAGAAGAGCCGCTCAAAGATCATGTTTGAAGTGGCAGAGGCTGAGAGAAGAGCCTATGGCACCAAGACCATGCTGTTGTTAGTTTTTCTAACAGTGATAAAATGTGTTTTTATTTACTTTGCTGCATCAAAGGGCATAAAAAGTATTACTAAAGTAGATGACAAGCAAGAAGAACGGTGCTTTATAAGTCCAATTACCTTGGGGTTTATTCAAACGAAGAGAAAAAGTCATAATGTTTTCGTGCAATACATACTCAGTTCTTAAATAACAGGACAAATAGCAGAAGGAGTTCAGGAATGCTGTACTTGTGATCCATACAAACACCAATATTTTGGGTTGTACATAATTAGGAAAATATCTCAACCACTTTTCAAAATACTGTAATAACCAATACAGAGAGGCATGTGATGGGTGGGCATAGGAAGGCAGTTTAGAAAAGGAAAACAACAAAAACAAACACATAAAAACTACTCAATTTCTTTAAAATCACTGAGCAAGAAGCGCAACACTGAATTTTTACATACTGATTTTGCACACCTTCTATACAGTACCTTGACTTAAATCCAAGGTACTGTATAGATTTTCCTCCCCTATTTTGGTAAGCAACTGCATGGTAAACTTGGATGACTTTCCCCCCTGGACTTTTTTGTTTTGTTGTTGTTGTTTTTTTTCATTTAAAAGAGGGCAGGTTTGGCACTGTGATACTGATGTCACCAATGTTACTATTTCTAGGGACCTCCTGAAGACTCATATGCTTTACAGCTGATGCAGTGCGGGCTGGAGCTCCTGCTGAGCCAGCCTCTGCTTCCGCGGGTTCATCATGTGCATCAGTGTGTGTAACAGTCTCATTCATGGTGGTCTCCGGCACCATCCCCCATCACCATTCTGCACGAATAATGTGAACCTTATCCACATGGAACATTCAATCCAGTCCACAGACTGTGTTAGTCTGAGTAGACTAGAGAAACAAATTCATAAACACACATATGTATATAAGGGAGAGGTTTATATACAAGATGAATTGAACATGGAAAAATATCCCAACCCAAGCCAGTCCAAGTCCATAAGTCCAATATTAGTCCATATGTCCAATATCAATTTATAAATCCTCTTCAGACTCATGAAACACATGCAATGACGCCGAATGCAGGAAAATCACAGGTCAGTGGGTAGAAAGTCTTTGGATCCAGTGGCGTTGTAAGCATCTCAGTGCTGGCAGGGGTCTCTGTGGTTTCTCTGGCTTCCGAGGGTCTGGTTGCGTCCATGTGGCTTGTCTTCTGCTATGTCTCAAAGGGAGTAGCAGAGAGAGAAGTGTCTTCCGCCTCCAAGGAGGAAGTACCAGATTTCCCAGAATTCTCAGGAGAAGGCCATGCCCACACAGAAGTCTCATTGGCTATCTCCAGACTGATAGCCCAGACTCCACCCCTACACTCTTAATCCTTAAATTGACACCAGATTAGGTGACTGCCACACAGACATTTTCAAAACACTCGTCTCATGTTTCCATGAATACTTGAATTAGATCTAAAATGCCAAGTTCGCTTTCTGAAGGATCCACACAGAAGACAAAATAGAATGTTGCATAATGTCTCGGTATCAGTTTGCTGTCAGATCCTCCTGTGAACAATGCCCCTTCTACGAAATTATAAACATTTTCCTCTCTCTCAGATTCCGCATGGAAGGCCTCCCTGATGATTTGCTGTGTATCTTCCCTGTAGGGCTGGTAGAACTTGGAGAGCCGCGGCTGCCCGTGTTGTTGAAGATGAGGATCATCTTGATCAAGCTGGGCCTGCCCACCGTCCGGGTGGGGCCTTGTGGGCGTTCCTGCCCCCTAGCGTCTTTATTTTTGGGATACTTTAACAAGCCTAATGCAAGGGTCTTACTGAGAGAACTTATCTGCAGCCCTCCCCTGAGTGCAGAGGCATGTTTAAAGTACACATTTTGTTTGGAATAAATCTGTGCTTATATGAATTGGAACCCTGGTACCAATGCTGTTTGACTTACCCTCGTATTGGTCCATCATATGTCTTATGGTGAAGTAACTGGAATCTCATTTTGCAAATCTCTTTCTTGTATGTTGAAACAGTAAATGTGTCGTCCAAGTCTTGAGAATGCTCAGTGGTCTGGGAGTCTACAGGAGAGACATTGGGAAAGCTATAGATGGATGGGACCGGATTTTAAATCACCCAAATGAGCACCTATGAAACGACAGGAAAATTCACCACAGATGTGTTTGCTTTAATCAATGTGTCAAGAAAATAAGTTGGAAGGTTTGGCTATATTGAAGTGCTTCATAAATGGATCATGACATCATTTTTAAAATGGGAATAGATTAGACCAGGTTTAAATAGGACCAAGCAGAGCTGTATTGTTAAGCAGTGTGAGCATTATTGCAGGAAATTTGCTTGGATAAGTAGAGGGAGGTGGCTGTAAAGGAGTCAAACAAGAGGTATCTTTGTGTTGATAGCATAATTCTGATCTTAATCTTAGTGGCAGTTTATACATGTGATAAGGTGTCATAGAATGATATACGCACATTGTCCCAGTGTCACATTCCTGGGTTTGATACTGTAGCAACATTATTCAAAATGGAGCGAGAGAAGCTCAGTGATGGTTGCATGGGACCTTTCTCTGCCATCTTTGCAATACATAATTTTATAATTACATAAAATCTAGTTACCCCAAAATTTAATCACTAGTAATTTTAAAAAGTGATATAAAGATGGCTTTCAGATCTATGATAAGATAGGTTACTAAATTAACTAGAACTTTCTTTCCTTACCTCTTTCATTCCTAGGTTGAAAAACCATCCTCATTATTGAAGGCCTTTGAAATTTTAGGTCAATCAAACTAGCTATTTTATACTGTTCACATGCTACCTATGTACCTATGCTTTTTTATGGATTTTTTTTACAATATAATATAACCAAAGATGAAAGAAATTCTGTATAATTAAAAGAAATATAAAATATCTGAACATTAATATACCCCCTTCTTCAATTTTCATTTGTTCTTCATACTTTATTCAACATCAAATAGCTCATTCTTTGTGCCTTTTCTTTTTACAAAGCTCCTCAGGGTTGGACTGCTCAGATTGTAGTCACTCACGGTGGACAGAATGGCATAAAACCTGGGGCAGTAAGTCCCACCATTGAAGGACACTCTATTACGTTCTCACATGATTTACCAAGCACTTACACTGATCGTGACTTGCTCTAGCAAGTATTGCCCCATGCCTCATGTCTCCATGTAGCATGATGTTAGATATGTCTTATAGCCTTGTATATCATTTGGGATATCTATGATGATCTTGAAATGCTTGTTACTTAGTAGGAGAGAATTCAAAGAAATATATCCTCTAGTCTTCCTTTATATTAATTCATATAATAAATAGATAGGCCAGGAAGACTTTCTAGGTTACAAGATAATACAAGATGGCTTCCAAAAGTTTACTGGAAAATTCACTCTCTTTCTGCAGCCACCTTGTAAAGAAAGGGACCCGTGTGCTCACATTGTCATGGCATGTGAGTGGATTCAGGGCTCTGTGACATGGGCAGGGCTCAGATCTTTCCATTTTTCTGAATTGTCCCTTTAGTGCTTATATCATTTATTTTATTAAAATTGTTTTCTTTCTTTTGCAATGATTTTTTTCCCCAGAAAAAACTTATACAATAGATTTGGTTCCCATTTGACAATTTCTACAGAATTTTAAAAAAATCATTGGGGGCTTATACAACTTTTATCACAATCCATACATACATCAATTGTGTAAAGCACATTTGTACATTC
>NW_022111324.1:42024048-42034202 GCF_000313985.2 Echinops telfairi | reverse complement strand
TCTTACCCCATCCCACGTCTCCCTCACCCACTTCTCCGCTGCCCGTCCCCCAGGGAGGAGGCCACATGTAGACCTTGTCCTCTGTTCCCCCTTTCTCCCTCTCCTTCCCTCCACCCTCCTGCCATTGCCACTCTCTCCACTGGTCCTGGGGGGGTTCATCTGTCCTGGGTTCACTGTATTTTCAGTTCCTATCTGTGCCAGTGCACCTCCTTCAGTCCAGCCAGATATGTAAGGTAGAATTGGGATCATGGTAGGGGGTGGAGGAAGCATTTAAGAATCACAGGAAAATTGCATATTTCATCGTTACTACACTGCACTCCGATTTGTTCCTCACCTCCCTGCAGCCCTTCTGCAAGGGGATGTCCAATTTCCCCCAGATGGGCCCTGGGTCCCCACTCTGCACTCCCCCTCATTCACAATGTTATGATTTCTTTTGGGGGGGGTCTTTGATGCCTGATATGGAGCATTGTACTTAAGGGCAATAATATCCTTTATATTATGTGTGAATTTATTGTTTCTCTAAAATGTGAATTCTGGGGATAGATTTGATTCAAAGATGAAAGATTATCTAAGGGCAATAGTCTAGGGTAGCCTCTGGTCTCATTTGGTCCAGGAAAGCTAGGTTTAAAAATGAAGTTCTGTTCATGTTTCTCCCCTGATGTATCCGAATCTCTGTATTATCGCCCTGATCAGAACAGTTGGTGGTAGTCGGACACCATCCAGTTTTATTCTGTTCTGGTTAGGCCACAATGCGTGTAGGCTATTAGCTCTGTTGACTAATTTCTTCTCTAAGGTTTGACTGCTAATTCCTTTGTGATGGAAGTCTTCTTTTTTGAGTGGTCAACTGTTAGATGACTGCTAACAGTTCCTGAATTTTATCCTTTCTCATCCTTAAATTGTTGAAAAGACAATCCTATTATGAAGCTTCAGAGTCCTAACAGCCATGTCCTTATCTAGTGTCCATTCTTGAACCCATCTGTCAGAGTATAGGTTATGGTTAAGGCAATCATGGACTAACCCAGAAACTGTCTAAATGTTTACAGGGCTGAGAATGTCCTGTAGGGGTTGTGGGGCCACAATTAACAAATGCCCACTACCAAAACAAAGCTCACCTTTATTCAGTCAATGCCAACTCAGCTCCATCTTTCTCTCTGGAGCGGCTGGTGGTTTCAAATTAATGAATGCCCTTGTGTGGTTAGCAGCCCAACCCACAACCACTGTGCCATTAAGATTTCTTTACTATCAAACAAAACCAAAAACACTGTCAGTGAGTCAATTCTGACTCATAGCGACCCTATAGGACAGGGTAGAACTGGCCCTGTGTGTTTCCTGACTGCAACGCTTTACAGGAGTAAAAAGACTCATCTTTCTCCCAGGGAGCTGAATGGTGATTTTGAACTGCTAACCTTGCAGTTAGCCTAATGTGTGAGCACTCTGCCACCAAGAGAATTGAAAAACATGATATACTCTATGGGTCCACCCAATACATTTGGCATTTAGTATTTAAAAGTTTATTATTTAATGCTTTCATTGTTCCTTTGATTCCCCACTTGCCATGCTTCCTTTGATGTCCCACAATTATCTGCTTTTATATGTAGTGATGTTTTAAAAAAAAATTGTTTTCCCAACAGCCCATAAACACAATAGTACCAAACATGTTATTTTCATGTTTACAATGTCATAGCCCATCTACTATCCTTTTATACAGAATAATTTGAAATATGTGGGTTTTACAACTGCCAAGTTAGTTTCTTACTTCCCGTCACCCCATGTGGCAGAGTAGAATTGCCCCCATGTTTTTTTAAGGCTTTAATCTTTCCAAGACCAGATCACCAGATCTTTTTTCCTGGGAACCACTGCCGAGTTTGGATCACACATCTTCCAGTTAGCAGTCAAACACTAGCCAGTGGCCCACCAAGGCTCCTCAAGATGGCACAAAACCAGACTTGTCAGCAACTTGATTCTGACTCATAGCAATGCTATAGAGGATTTCTGAGGCTATTAATCTTTATGATAATAGCAGCCTCATTGTTCTTTCGCAGAGTGACTATTGGGTTTGAACTGCCAACTTTTGGTTACCAGCCCGATGCCTAACCTATAGAGTCACATTAAAAAAACCTCCGTACTCACTGCCCTTGAGTTGGCTCTGATTCATAGCAACCTTATACAGCAGAGCAGAACTGCGCCTTCGGGGTTTCTGAAACTATATATCTTAACAGGAGCAGAAAGTCTCATCTTCCTCCTGAAGGGCAGCTGAGGCGTCTGAACTTCTGATCTTGCAGTTAGTATCTCAGTGTGTAACCAACTGCCAGCAGGGCTTCTTACAGGACGGCAGAGTGAATATTAAATAATAAGTCTTTGATAAATAAGTAATCGATGGTTCTTTGTTCTCAGATACACATTACTAACTACTGGACACAAATGTCATGAAATTTAGAATTTAATTTTGTGTAATATTGCAGATTTAAAACATTTACATTTGTTATATCAAATAATTAACCTTAAAAGGTAAAAAAAGATAGTAAGTCTGAAATATTATTACACTGTACTTATTAAAAACAGTGGGCCATTTTACTGACAAATCAGACAGAGGCATACCTTATACAATGATCTGATCTGAGCCCCAGCCATGCCGCCTCTAATTGACCCTAAGTCTTATCTTTAATGAATGTATGGAGGTGTTAGTGGAAAAATTAGTGCTGGAGCCACAGAGCAACCCATAAATTTCTTGCCCATCTACTGCCTGTTTTGCACAGTTCCTTTCGGACACTGATTTATGGGTTTGATGTTTTCCAAATAGCTGAATGGTGTGTTGCCACATGTCAAGCTCCATGCAGAGTGCATTATCACTATCAATTCTTATGATTGAGAGCGAATGGTACATGCCCCTAAGGTTGCCTACAGGGAAGCTTTGTTTCATTTCATCACACATCCAATAGCACACTTTCTTTCACAGAGTTGGTCTTAAAACATTCTTTGGGGAGTTATAACCACTTCTATTTGCAAGACCAGCAAATCTCTGCTGACTTCACACAGATGTTCTTCCACGAAGGCTACCTGCCTAGAGCATGACCCTCGTGGGCTCTTACCTCTCCATTTTGTTTTTGTTGTTTTGGACAAGCGGTAGGTGGGCTACCTAGTGGGAAAGAATCTAGCCATCTCGTCTTCTCCGCCACCCTCTCCATCATTCTTTACAGGACAGTAGTCTGGCTCGAACCCTGACCGGCAACTGAAAGCGGCAGGATGCGCAGCGCTAAATCCAGCGACTGGTGCTGTCCCCACCTGCCTGGAGGGCCTGGCTTCTTGTGAAACACTCGATCCTCTCCGCCTCAGAATGCTTCTCTTGGCTTCTTGGACTCGCAAGCTCTTAGCAATGTTCTTTGTATCTTTATGATGATTCTTTTCCTGGCTTCTTTAAGGGCTTTTCATGTGGATTTCCTCAGGGCTCTCCAGCAGACCTCAGCCCGCGGCTTTTCTCACCGGACAACCTTTCCCGGAGTGATTCTTGATCATTCTAAAAACATTCTTACAGTTTTATCTCCTACTCACGTGCTAGTGCCTCCTTGTTCTCTGTGGCCCAGCCAAAGCTTGTGACACACACACACACACACACTCACATACACGTCCGTTTGCCTGGTGGACATAAACACTTAGCCCCCCAAACCAAACCTACTCCCCGTTGATTCTGACTCATCACGGCCCCCCCATTCATCATGTTCAAAGTGGGCCTAAGTGTCACCCCCTTTGCAATCTTACCTCCTCGTGTGCTTTCTCTTTTAAAGACACAGCAGCCCGTCCACTCAGACAGGTAGTCCACAAGTTGGGAGCGACTCGTGACTCTTTACACATCTCCCTATCCAGACCCGCTGAGTCCCACTTTCCTTCAGTGTGCCTCCTCGCCTTTACTGCTTGAGGGAACCCTGAGGACTTGGTGGGTGAAGTGTTTAGATGGTAAAACAAGGTGGGCTGTTCAAGCCCACCAGCGGTGCTGCGGGAGAAAGATGGTGCAGTTCGCCCCTGCACCGTTCCAACCTCTGCGCCGTAGGGTTTCTGTCCGTTGGACTTGACTCCATGGCGGTGGCTTTGTGTTTGTTTTGCTACTGCTATCATTTGTCCCGTTTATCGTCTTACCCTCTGTGACTCCACTTCGAACAGAATGGTCAATTAAAATAAATAATAAATACCGAAGGCTTGCTCTGTGTCTGGCTTTCTGCTAAGTGATGGGATTTATGACAAAATGGACAAGATTGTCCTCCTGGAGTTTCTACCTGGCTGCCTGAGAGTTCCATCTAATCTTGTGATTCCTTCCCCCAAGACTCCTCCTTAGGATAAGCCCTTAATCTCCTGCGAGATGAAATTCACTTCGCTGCCAGGAAATGAGGGAGCCCTCGTGGCACATTGATTGACACTCAACCACTAACCTAAAGGCTGCTCCTGGGAGAAGGTTGCGTGGTCTCCGTCTGTAAAGATTTGCAGCCTACAGGGCAGGTCTGCTCCATCTTCTAGCAAGCCATGGACTCCACAAGCTGCTCCTTCTAACTCCAAGTTCAACTCCTTTGCCTCTTTGTTCGGACTAATCTCTTCCTATTTTTCTCCTCTTGTAAGCTGCTTCCAGTTCTAGCTCAGTTCATTATTATTTCATGACTGCAAATCGACCTAGAAGGTGACTCGTGTTACGTGCTTTGTGTGTGTTATGTAATTTGACAAAAATATCCTGCCCTCTAGCTGCAAGCCCCTCTCCTTAGAGTGCTGAAGTCAGTCCTGTTCTTAAAGCTTCAACCCACACATCGCCCTTGGCAGGTAGCTTTTGGGGTTTGCTGTCTTTCCAGACTCCTCTGCAGGCCGGAAGGGAAACATCACCTCAATGAGCCCACACTACCCAAAGCATGTTTATACATTTGCTTTTTCCTATTGTTTGCTTTATGTTCATGAGGTCTTTAAAGGTAAACAACGTCTTCATTATTTAGACAGCACAAAGACAGACCAAGCCCAACCCACAGCTATGGAGCGGGTTCCGATTCCCAGAGGTTCTATAGAGACAGGGTAGAACTACCCTCCGGATTCCCAAGGCTGTGAATCTTTACGGAGCTGAACACCTCGTCTTTCTCCCTTGGAGCAACTGATGGGTTTGAACTGCTGACCTTGCATAAACTTTGTGAAGCCCCCAAAGCTCATAACCCACTGTCCTACCAGGGCACCCCTATAGTGCATAGGGAATGCTTGAAACACAAAAAAAGCTGTTTAAATAAATGGATGAATGAATAAATAATAGCAGCTGAAAAACATTTTCACACCTCAGTCATATAGTAAAGGAATAATACAAATGTAGTTTCCCATACTATTTTATGGTGAAGGATCACATTGGTTTCATCTGACTATCAGTTGTTTTCAGGCTGTTGTTCTGCAATACAATTCACTAAACTAACGAGATAACTGACTTTATTTGGCATCTGTTTAATAAATCCCCTCCAAACAGTCAATGAATTAATGGTAAGTGCAGGGTGAGGGGGTGGATTTCAAATGAAATAAGTTTATGTTGACAGTGAAATGCAGCTTTATTAACCCTGAACAATCATTCCCATTATAAACTATGCGCACACAGTCACTGTCAAATTAAACATCCAGACTAATTACTTCTAGCCCTTTTATTATGCAAACATTAGAAATGAAACCTACTCTTGTATGCATTTAGTTAACAGTGAAATCTCTAGAAACAACACTGCTTAAAAGGTAAAGAATAAGCAAGAATGCAATTCATATATATGTATGTATGAATGAATGATACAGGCAACCACTCTCTGGCAGGTTTCCTCACACACCAGTGCAGTTGAAACAGCGCTCTGATGTAAGGTTATAAATGCAACTAGGACTGAGAGCAAGCCGTGCCTGCGCCCTTGCTGCTGCCGGAGGGAGAAAGCATGTGCACTGGTCCATGACTGGAATGAAACGCACACTGAACTTCAGGTCAAATATCCGTGACATTGACATGTATGACTAGTCTACTGAGTATGATACATGTTAATATCTTCTCTGTGGTGGGCAAGAGAGATATGCTTCAGTGATCAGGGCGGCATACACAACTCCTTTAAGTTGTCTACAGGTATCCATTTCTAATATAGAAACGTCTTTGAAATCCCGTGGGACTATTCTATATGTAGTTAAATTGTACTATTGCTCTGTGAGTTGCCACATTTGCATAATTCCATAAGGACGCCATGAATGTCAATTGTTCTGTCTGACATTTTGTTTTTGTTTTTTAAATTGTACGGTGCTGCGTCTACAACGGGGTTTTAAAAAGTTCAGGGAAAAATTGCATTATCTTTCAATTCTATTTTTTTCATGAACTTTTTGAAGCCCCCACAAATAATGTCAAAGTATTGTTGTTGTGTTTACATTTTTCCTTGTGTCTTGGGTGAGGGTTTACGGAGGGTTTCACCTGTTTTACAGTCAACGGTTCATACATGTTTCATTTCGTCACTGCAACCTTCTCATCTTCGCAATCTTCAGCATTGCAATACCCGGTCACTTATCTTACTTCCTCTCAGGGCTTCCTGTTTCTGTTCCTGCTCGCTTTCCAACCTTTCTGAACTTTGCCCTGAGTGAATGGTGGTATCTGAGTCTCCCGTGGTTGATTAGTCTAAGGTGTGTGGACCTCATCCATGGTACAGTCCCCATATTGGCCTGTCTGTCGCTGAAAATGGAGTCACAGCAGTGCGTGTAGTTCACGACCTGAAACGTCACCAAGAGCCATCGTCTTGGGAGTCACACCTTCTTTAAGCGTACAGTTCAGTGGCATGAATTCTATTTATAATGGGCCACAGTCATCACCATCATTTTCAAATGCCTTCCTCACCCAAAGAGACATTCAGTACCTATTGCACAGTAATTTACCATTGCTCCCTAACCCACCCTCTGGTAACCATCAACCTGTGTCTGCCTGCAGGCATTTATTTTCTTGTTCAATTGTTAATTTTAACAGTGTTAGTAACATATAATTCACATCATGCAATTAATTTAATGCTTTAACCATAGTAAAAAAAAACAGTTGTGCAGTTATCACCGCAATCAATTTTAGAACATTTTCTTCTTTTTTATATTTATTATTATTATTTTCCCCTAAAAACTAGTAACCCAGTTACTGTCTCTAGATAGTTTATGTAAGTAAGATCACACAGTATTTGTCCTTTTGAATCACATGTATTGAATCACATTATTTCAATATTATGCATAATATTATGCATTAAAAAAGTTCATAAATATTGAAAAAGTTCAGACTTTCTCTCTCCTTACAGCTGCATACTATTTCATTACATTACCATACTACGTTCTGTTCATATATTCACCTGTTGATGGACATTGTAGTTGTTTTCACCTTTGACTATTTTGAATAATGCTAAAATTAGCATTGGTGTGCAGGTATCTTTTTGAGTTCCTGCTTTCTAGTCTTTGGGGTATACACCTAGGACAGGAATTTCAGGATCATATGGTATTTTAAGGTTTTTTTGGAGAAATTCCCAAGTTGTCTGCGTAAGGGTCGCACCAATGTTTTTGCTGTCTCACTGCCATCAGGCAGATGCTGACTCAGCGTGACCTGATGGCACAGAGTAGACCTGCCCCTATGCGTTTCTGAGACTGTCACTTTTGTTTTTAAATCACTTCATTGGGGACTCGTACAACTCTTCTCATAATCCATACAGCCATCCGTTGTGTCAAGCACATTTGTACATTTGTTGCCATCATTTTCTTTCTACCTGAGCCTTTGGTATCAGCTCATTTTTTTCCCTTCCCTCGCCCTCCCTTCCTCCCTCCCTCACGAACCTCTGATAATTTATAAATCATTATGTTTTCATTTCTTACACTGACCGATGTCTCCCTTCACCCACTTTTCTGTTGTACATCACCAGGGAGGGGTTTATATGTAGCTCATTGTGACCTGTTCCTCCTTTCTCCCCCACCTTCCCCTTCCCCTCCTGGTGTCACCACTCTCATTATTGGCCCCGAGGGGTTTATCTGTCCCGGATTCCCTGTGTTACGAGCGCTAATCTGTAGCAGGGTTCGTGCTCTGGTCTAGCTGGATTTGTAAGGTAGAATTCAGGTCATGATAGTGGGGAGGAGGAAGCATTAAAGAACTAGAGCAGTGGTTCTCAAACTTCCTAATGCCACAACCCCCCTGTAATACAGTTTCTCATGTTGTGGTGACCTCCCAACCATACAATTATTTTCATTGCTACTTCATAACTGTAATTTTGCTACTGCTATGAATCAGTGGACCCAAAATGGTGGCGCCCCACAGGCTGAAAACCTCTGATCTAGAGGAAAGTTGTATGTGTCATTGGTGCTATACTGCACGCTGACTGGTTTGTCTCTTTCTTGTGACCCTTCTGTAAGAGGATATCTAATTGTCTACAGATGGACTTTGGGTCTCCATTCTGCACTGTCCCTCATTCACATTGACATGATCTTTTTATTCTGCGTCTTTGATGTCTGATACCTGACCCTATTGACACCTAATGATCACACAGAATGGTGTGCTTCCTCCATGAGGGCTTTGTTGATTTTCAGCTAGATGGCCACTTGGTTATCTTCAAGCCTTTAAGACCCTAGATGCTATATCTTTTGATAGCCAGGCACCAGCAGCTTTCTTCAACACATTTGCTTATGCACCATTTTGTCTTCAGTGATCATGTCGGGAAGGTGAGCATCACAGAATGCCAGGTTATTAGAGCAAAGTGTTCTTGCATTGAGGGAGTACTTGAGTAGAGGTCCAATGTCCATCTGCTACCTTAATATTGAAGATATAAATATATGTACAGCGATCTAGTTCCTTAGTGCTACATATAAATATATTTACATATGTATATGCCTGTATTTAGACCTGTATAAATGCCTGTATAAATGTTCTTTACTTCCTAGTTCTTTCTTCTTTTACTTTCCTTTTGTCCCACTATCATGTTCAGCCTTCATTTGGGTTTCGGTAATTCCTCTTGGCTACATTGCCCTTGATCAAGTTCCACCAGACATCCTGTACCCTCTTCACCATTGATTTTAGATCGTTTGTTGTTCCCTTGTCCTTGAGTTGGTTGATAACCCCATTCTATTCCCCTGCCTCCCCCTCTCCCGTATTCCCCCCCCACCCCCGAACCATTGGTCCTGTTGTTTCCTACTCTGGATTGTTTATCCCTCCAATCTTATCTAGATAGACATGAAGAGATAATAATAAGCACAAAAACAAGACAGAGCAAAAACAAAGCAACAAAAGAAAACAAAACAACAACAAACCAAGGATAAAAAAAAGAAAAGCCAATAAGTAGTTCCAGGTCTGTTTGTTTGGCCGTTAGGAGTGTTTTCTAGTGCAGTCTGATGGAGTGCCATGCCCTGGCCCCAAAGTTTAATTTTGGTATTCCCCATGGACTTCATTGCTCTGCTACCCTTTCTGCTCTGTTGCATGCCCTTAGTGTTTCACCGTGTGTGCCCAGTGTGGTGGGTCAAATCAGGCACAATTCCCACACTGTTTCTCCAGTGTTCTCCCTGATAGTGCTATGGGTCAGTGAGGGACACCCTGTCTTGTGGTAAGGCCAGCCCTATGGTCCTATCTGTGCTTCTCTGAGCAGGAATATCATCCTGGGGCTTGGTGCGCCAGGATGTGTTCCACTCACTCTCCTTCCCTCTTTGTTTGCTCTCGTGTGTTCTGATCAGACACGCCTCCCTCCCTGAGCTGTAGCTTCAGTGCTGTTCCGTGAGTGCATTCTTCTGGTGGGGAGGGCGATGATCATGTAGTTGGGATTGAGGCCAGCCCCACAGACCTCTCTATCAGTACCCTGCTTCGTGCCACTATGTTGCATTCATATCTTGGTGCACTGAGTTGAAGTCTGGTCCCTCTCTCCCTCTGCTGTGGAGATATAAACAACACCTTCCCCTGGGGTGGGTTAGTGCCCTGTTCCCCCCGCTACCAATGTCTTTTTTCTTTCTTTCTTTCCCCCTCCTTTTTAGTTGGCTGCCATATGTATCCCTGGATTGGGTCTGGCCCCTGCCATTGTACCTGGACCCACCCCAGGAATGTGTGTATACGGTAGCTTTTCCCTTATGCCCCTTTTGCATTTTTAAGTTTAACTCGGTGGACTCATGTTGTACTTGACCTTTTGTGCTTGGCTTAC
>NW_022111324.1:42019940-42022808 GCF_000313985.2 Echinops telfairi | reverse complement strand
ATGATCAGGAACATTTTCTCATATGTTTATTGGCCATTTGGATTTCTGCCCTTGTGAAACTTCTGTTCAGGTCCTTTGCCCACCTCCTCAGTGGGAAATTAGTATTTTTCTTTTTGGAAGCTAGCAGAGTACTATAGATTTTAGTCATAAGGCCTTTGTCTGAGGTGTCATTGCTAAAGATGTTTTCCCAAGAGACTGTAACTTATGGTTAGCAGCCTAATGCGTAACCACTATGCCACCAGGGCTCCTTAATGTATCTGCAGTGAAGTAAAGTTATGAAATTTTGTGGCATGGCTCTTCTACCCATATTTTTTATGATTCCAACTGACTGATTGGGTAGAACCATGCAAATAGAGTGTGTGAAACTATCATGGAGGGAATGGTTGGTTTTGCCATTCCATTGACTGTAAAATGAGGCATTTCAGAAGTAGGAGCAGGAATCTCACAGAGAAAGAATCTCATCAAGAAAGAATAATCACCAATGGAACAGAATAGAAGCCTAGAAATAAATTCATCCACCTATAGGCAACTGATCTTTGACAAAGGTCCAGAAAATATTCAATGGGAAAGAGGCGGTTTCTTTAAAAAATGGTGCTGCCAAAAATCAGATTTCTATCAGCAGGAGAATGAAGAGGACCCATCCTTCACCCCATGTACAAAACGAACTCAAGATGAATCAAAGTCCTAAGTGTAATCCCAGAGCTATAAAGATAATCAATGAGAAAATAAGGACAAGATTAAGGGACCTATTACAGGCCTTAGACCTACTACCAAATACGGCAAAGGAAGCACACGCACTGGAAAGGAAACTACAAGACCGAGACATCAAAAGACCTCATCGAAAGAGAAAAGACAGCCCATGGACTGGGAAAACATCTTTGACAGTAACATAATGAGCCAGTGACTAATTTTTTAAAATCTATAGAATATTGCAGACCTCAATACCAACATCTATATTTTAAAAAGTGAATAAAGGCATGAACAGACAGTTCATTAAAATGACATTTAATAGCTAACAAATGCATAGAATAATGCTCATTAGGTAACCAGTAGATACAAGTAAAAACAACAATGAGATGACAATGACCACACTGACAATGAGGGTCCAATTAAAAGCAAACAAAACAGAGAATAACAAATGCTGGGGAGGGTGTGGAGAGACTGGCGCTCTCCTGCACTGTTGTTGGGTCTGTAGACATGGACAACTTTTGCGGAAAGTGATATGCCGCTACTTTAAATAATTGAGAATATAAATCCCGTAAGACCAAGTAATGCCTCTACTGGGTATAGACCCTAAAGAATTAAGAGACATACATGAACAGACAAATGTTAATGGCAGCAGTATTCACAATAGCAAGAAGCTGGAAACAGCCCAGAAGCCTATAAGTAGAAGAATGAATAAAGAAACGGTACATAAGCATAATGTAATACTATGCATTGTGAAAAATCATTGATGAAATTATAACCCACCTCATGACATGGACAGACCTGAAGAATGTTATGCTGAGTGAAGTTAGTCAATCACAAAAGGACAAATATTGTATGAGACTACTACAATATAAATGAAGCTTTAGAGGTTGCCAAATAATTGGCAACTTAAGGCTACCATATATTTGCTATTTTTATACTCTCTTTGCTTTGTGTGACATGGCTTACTTCTGCAAACATGGTTTTGCCTTAGTGAGCGAGCATTATTGACAATTTTTCTTTATGTCTAACCCTCTTTGTTTTCTTTGATTTTTTTTCTTATATAATATTCAGTCACTTAAGTTTTTAATCTGTGTAAGTGGACATTCAATGTATTTTGGTCTAAAATATTCCCTGTGTATGTATATTTCCCTTTTTTGATCATTTTAAATTCTATACCATCAACTAGATTAGTGATATATTAGAACTACCAAATGTACCATGGAGGTTCCCTATATTATTTCTCAAGCAACTGATAATGCTACCCTTAAAGTAGATGAGGAGAGCCCTGGGGATGGAGGGGTACCTGCTGGGCTACGATCCGCGTGGTCAGCAGTACGAAGCGGCCAGCCACTCCTGGGAGAAAGACCTGGCTCTCTGCTCCAGTGGGCCGTCACCGCTGGAAACCCACAGCGCTCCGAGTCAGCACCCACTCAATGGCAGTGGGTTGGTTTAGTTTGTGAAGTTGATTAGGGATATATATAATCCTTAGATATACAAATAAAGATTAAACTCATACGTTACTATAAACCCTAATCTAAGAGCGAATTAGTTCTAATGATGTGGCCCTGCTTGGTACGTCTTCTCATGAAGTGATCACTGAAGATCTGGATACTATAGCAAAATATTCCAACAGAATAGTGTCTGGTGTCTGAAAAGCTTGTTTTAAAACAAGCAGCTATCTAAGTGAGCTATCAACTAAATCTACATGGAAGGAGCATATCAGCCCATGCAATTCAAGGTATAATCCTTATATTTCATAAAATCAGACCAGCCCATGTAATTCAAGGTATAATCCTTATATTTCATAACATCAGATTACAAGAGGGGATTGTATTAGTGCTTAAATTCTGTGCACTTGATTGGCAGAAGGCTATGGGGGATGGGGAAAGGCCTAGATCCATTTGCAGAGGCTTAAAATGGATTAAGTCTCCATTGAATTCCCTTAGTCTATTGACCAGGGATGTAAATGGTCTCCAGACAGAGTTCATTGGAAAGCAGACTACTGCAGATATTATTAGGTTAAAATATGACATCTCTCCCCACTTCCAGGGGGATGAACCACAGAAACCCTGGGGGAAAGGAGATAGCGGCTGGTGTAAGGTAGGAAAATAGTAATAATTTATAATTTATCAAGGGGCATGAGGCTTGGGAGGGGGAGAGAAAAAAGAGGAGCTGATA
>NW_022111324.1:42011135-42019310 GCF_000313985.2 Echinops telfairi | reverse complement strand
TCCATGTGGCTTGTCTTCTGCAATGTCTCCCAGAGAGTAGCAGAGAGAGAGAGGTGTCTTCCACCTCTAAGGAGGAAGTACCAGTTTTCCCAGAATTCTCAGGAGAAGACCATGACCACACAGAAGTCTCACTGGCTATCTCCAGATTGCAGTTTAGACTCCACTCCAACACACTTAATCCTTCAATTGACACCAGATTAGGTGACTGCCACAATAGGTAAGTCTGTAGAGATGACAACTAGATTAAAGGTGATGGTGGGAGGAAATGAGGAGCTAATGAAAATGGATACCAGAATGAAGAAAATGTTCTAAAATTGATAATGGTGACGATTGCACAACTATTTGAAATATATTTAAACTATTGACTTGTATGGTGTGTGAATTATATGTCAATAAAACTATTTTTTTTTTAAGTTACCAACAGAGTGTGTGTGAGGTCTCTGCCTAAAGTGTGAGAGGAAGCAGTGAGACTAGAGGCCACAGCCCAAGACCTTGAAGCAGAGCATACAAGCATTGTCAGAATTATGAGGCAGAGCTGCAGGCAGGCTTGCTGGCCCCAGAATGAGGCAGAGGCCCAGGAACCCTGTATCTAAGAGGCTGAGGTCCCCAGAGGGACACGAAGCACTATAAACTAGATACCTATGTATTTAATATTTTGTGACCTGTTAACTTCCCTAATAAAACCCCACAATCATGGGTTAGAGTCACAGTAGGATAAAAAAGGTTGGAAGGTCCTATCTCTGCCTCCTAGGAATTGGCCCGATGGCAGATTCGGACCTGGATTCCTCTTCCCCCTTTTGTAGTCAGAAGAGGTTCAGGTTTGGGCCCCCACCCGACCACATCCTCGGATTAGGACTCCTTACTTGCTAATTCTGCTTTCCCCCTATAGCCCTTTGCTTTTCATGTCTTCTTAAGAGTTTTAAATACAGTCTTCTCCACGGGCTGCTGGGGTCAGGAAATAAATCGATAAATCGATAAATAAATACACTTTCTTGACCCAACACCTCCCAACATTGGGCTATAATGACCTTGAAGAACAAAGCCGTAGCTGCTAGCGTCTCCTGCACCATCCACATAAATCTTTATTGTAGGACTATGCTCATAAACCTAATAATAACCTAATGAAGTTTTCTACAACTTTCAAAGTACATTGAAAAATAATTTAATTTTCACAACATTGTAAGATAATGTAGTAAATATAAAATATCCATTTTAGATTACATGGAACTGTGTGTGACCTCCTCCCTGGGGGACAGACAACCGAAAAGTGGATGAAGGGAGACGTCGGACAGGGCAAGATATGACAAAATACCCATTTATAAACTATCAAGGGCTCATGCGGGAGGGGGGAGCGGGGAGGGAGGGGAAAAAATGAGGACCTAATGTCGGGGGTTTAAATGGAGAGAAAATGTTTTGAGAAACGATGTACAAATGCGCTTTACACAATTGATGTGTGTATGGATTGGGATAACAGTTGTATGAGCCCCTAATAAAATGTTAAAAAAAAATATATCCATTTTATAAATGAGGAAGCTGGGTTTCAGATATTCTAAGGGATTTGTTCAAGGCTGCTACACAGCAAGTGGGCAGAACAGAAATCAGAACCACCTAACCTGGTGAAATCATCTTGTCTTTATCATACTGTTAAAGACATGGAGCTTAGCTACCACTACCACTAGTTCTGAATGGGATCACGTTAGGAGGTTGTGGATAAAGAGGGAGACAAATGTAGAACAAAGCTCAAAATCATTAAAAAAAGAACCATATCGGTCAGATGGAGACTCATAAAACCCCTAAGGTTATGGACCTTAGACACCCTTCAGGTCTGGAAATGAACTCACCCTTGTGGCTCAATTTCCAGTCAAATAATAGGCAGCTGTCTGGGGATCAATAACACTAGGGAATGAGGTTGGGAGTGGGGGAGGGGGAGGAAAAAGAGGAGCTGATACCAAGGATAGAAAAGTAAATGTTTAGAAAAGAACGATGGCAGCATATGTACAAATATGACTGATGCAATTGATGTATGGATTGCTTTAAGAGCTGTAAGATCCCCCAATAAAATGATCTTTAAATATATATAAATATTTTTTAAAGGAGAAAAATGGAGAGGAAAAAAAACACTAGGGAGATACGTACATCTGAGAACAATTAACCATTTGAGATCAAAGGGGTGTTTACCCAAGGACAAAGTTCAGAAGGGTTAAGAAAGAAGACGAAAGAGAAACTGGAAGCACAGGAAGGGAGGGGCATAAACGATGTTTCATTTATTCTTCTATCAGAAGGTGTCTTCCTTCCTTGCATTCCTGTTATAATCCAACCTGGTTTAAGTCTTTGTCAATTATCCCTAAATTACTACAAAAGCCTCCTAAATTATAATCATTGCCTTTTGTATCACCCCCCTCTAATTTGGTCTTAATACTGCTGTCAAAATAAAGGGATTAACACACCATTTTTACTGTCATTTTCCAGTTCAATTTCTTCAATATCATACTTTACAGACGAGATAAAATATGAACTCATTAGCTAAGCGTTCATGGTCATCCCACATTTAGGCCCTTGAACTCTTTTTTCAGTCTCATGTCCTGTTTCTCTTCAGGTCAAAGATACTGTTCTCGTAAGTAGGATCTACCTAATCTCTCCCAAATGACCCACTTTGCAGACATGCTGCTTCCCCTCTTAGTCTCCCATTTGTTTCCTTCTCCAGCCGTCCTCCGTGGGTTCCTGGGTAATCGTGACGGGTCACAGATCGTAGACGTCTTATCCGTACAGCCAGAGCAAGAGAAAGGGCTGACATTGTGAGATCCCTGCAGAACCGGTGACTGGCACACTGGATCTTCATCACTGTGGCTCATACGTCCACCACACCATCCAATTTTATTTTATTTCCCGCCCCCCGCCTCCCGTTAGATTCATTCTCTATCTGTAATTAATGTTGTGACCAAATGGAAGATTTAGGGTTTAACGAACGCTAATTTTATGCGGAGCCCTCGGCTCTGAGTCCCTGTAAGTGGCGCATTATTAAACGGGGTCTTCGCAGTGCCGGCTCCCATTTGTCACAGGGTTCCCAAGGACGTAATCCTGAGGCATGTGAGGTATGCTTTGGGAGTCTTTGTAGGAGTATGTGTTCTACTGGAGGAAATACATCATCACTGGTAGATGTTGAGTTAATTCTGACACTTTGGAAATAGGGTAGTATTACATGTTCATCTTTCAAAGTGCTTTGTGTTTTCACGCCGGGCACGCTGTCCTTCCCTCTGAAATGATTAGCTCCGTTACCTGTGAGACTCCCAGTCGCTCAGCATGGAATCTATAGCAAGTACCAGATATGACGCCATCGAGTTTCCTTCTTTTATCTTTAGGTAGGCTCTGTACGGTAGCCTCTTAGACTTCCATTAAATCCACTAAACTCACTGTCACTAAGTCGATGCCAAATCAAATCAACCCTACAGAAAAGTGTAGAGTTCGCCAATCATGCAAGACATCAGCAATAAATTACATGTTTTATTTTGAAAAAAAAAGAAAAGAAAAGTGTAGAGCTACCCCTATGCGTTTCTTAGACTAACGCGTCACTGGAGTAGAAATGCCCATCTTTTTCCTGTAGAGCGGGGCTTGGTTTTGAACTGCTGACCCTGAAGTTAGCAGCTCCACATGTAACCACTACACTACCAGGGTTCGTATGAAACACCCACGGGGTTCTAAAATTAGAGACTTATAGGAATTTCCATACATAAAGACATTAGGCGAATTCATTGAAATTAAGTATAGAAGTAAGAGAATAACCAAGTGCTGCAGGAAGAAATTTTCAGCTCTGTGAGGAAAAGAGGTAGAATTTGCAGTTCTACAAACCTGCCTCTGGGAGGCAGTAGCGTGTAGAGGTTAAGAGTATGGCTTCCTATTACGTTCAAATCAGTTATTTACCAGTTATTGGCTAGGCCACTTGTGCCTTAGTTTATTCTGTAAAATAGGTCTAACTAGCAATGCCTTCCTCATAGGAATCTGTAAGGATTCCATGAGAGACTTCCTTGAGGCACTTACAATCGTGCCTAGTACAAATGAAGCGTTCAATAAATCTTAGCTTTATTATTATACAATGTGTTGCGTACCTTTATTAGTTTCCCATCATTAGAAGTACTTGTACATAGGTAGAATAATAAGATATTAAGGGTTTTATAGATAGAATGCAAACATTACAAAATTCCTTCAAGCCCTTGGATTTACTATTTCGATTGTTTTCTTTCCAGTGACTACCTAGGTCTTTCATATATGACAACGGGGCTATTAACTGGTGGCCACTGGGTTGCTCAGTGGGTTATGCGGGCTATGAGTTAGTCTGCTAACCTCAAGGTCAACAGTTCAAACCCACAAAGCATTCTTTGGGAGAAAGGCGAGGCTTGTGGAGAGGTACAGTCTAGGAAACACACAGGACCAGTTCTACCCTGTCTTCTAGGGTCACTATGAGTCAGAATCGACAAGATGGCCGTGAGAACCTACCATGGTTACATCATGTCTTAGTTCTTTCTGTAGTATGATTCCAACTCTATAATTTCCTCTAAATAACATGTGACCGTAGAGTAGGATAAAGAACGCCACACCTTAAAGCTGGCCTACCGCATGGGCCAAACCAACTATGGGTGTCACGGATCCATGTGGACTGGGCATTCACGTTGGGGAAAACCCTGAGAAGCAGTTCTTTTGATAATGAAAAATGTTCATAATTGGTGGCAAAACTTAAAAGAGTCGTAGCATTCATAGACACAAGTAGAAAGGTGGGCACTATATGATGTTTTGTTTGCTTTAAATCAGCCACTGAAAGCCCTGCATGAGGCCCTCCCCCTCTGCCTTTCTTTCTTCTCTTCCTACAATACAGACATGCGTTTATATAAAATTCTTTTTTATTATGAATTTGGTTTTCCATCCAAAGCAAGTCATTCACATATTGTTTCATCTCATCGATGCGATCCCCATGATGCAATCTCATCTATCCTTCTTCTTCCTCGTGTTTCTTTCCCGTTTCTTCTTGTCTCCTAACCCTTCTGAACTTTGTTCTTCCATAAAGGCTGACTTTTTTATATCAAGTGGTTGAGTATCCTAAGCTGTGTGTACCTCTCTGATGTTATTGTTCCCCCTGTAGACTTGTTTATTGTTTGGCTGAAAGCTGAGCCATGGGAATGAGTTCATTTCCATATCTGAAGGGTGACTTAGGGCCACAGTCTTGGGGTTCTACAAATTTCTATCTGCCCATTGAGCCTGGTATTGTTTATGATTTTTAATTTTGCCCCACGTCTTCTACCACTCCCTCAGGGCCTTCTAATGTGATCCCTTTCAGAGTGGTTGGTGGTTCGTGGCACCATATTGTTCTTCGGGTCTCAGGGTCATGGAGACTGATGTTCGCATGGTCCATTACTCATTGGACTAATTGTTGCTATGCATCGTTTTGTTTTCACTCCTGTTTTCTCTAGACGAGAAGAAATAAATAGTGGCACCTGAGGTGGCCACTCATGAGTTTTTGAGGCCCCAGTCCCTACTCACAAAGTGGGACGTAGAATCTTGTCTTTGTGAGCTGTTTGCCCAGTTAACCTTGGTACCCCCCGAGACTATGGTTCTGAACTCCCATCCCCTCATGCTATGAATTTTTTTCTATTCATATTTTATTTATTTATTTTCCATTGGTTTTATTTTATTTTTTAAGTCATTTTATTGGGGGCTCATAACATTCCATACATCAATTATATCAAGTATATTTGCACATATGTTGCCATCATCATTTTCTAAACAGTTTCTTTCTATTTGAGCCGCTGGTATCAGCTCATCTTTTTCCCTTCCCCCACCCTAATGATCCCTTGATAAATGATAAATTATTATTTTCATATCTTACACTGATCGCTTTCTCCCTTCCCTCATGTTTCTGTTGTTCATCCCCCTCAGCAGGGGGGCATGGGGGAGTTTTATGCATCAATCATTGTGATCGATTCCCCCTTCCTCCCCTCCTTCCTCTACCTTCCCCCTACCCTCCTGGTATTACTATTCCCATTTATGTTCCTCGGGGTTTATCTGACCTGGATTCTGTGTGCCGTGAGCTCTTATCTGTACCAGTGTACATGCTCCAGTCTAGCCAGAACAGAAGGGCAGGACTGGGGTCATGATAGTGGGGGGTGAGAAAGCCTCAAAGAACCAGAGGAATATTGTGTGTTTCATTGGTGCTATACTGTGCCCTGGTTGATTCATCCCTTCCTTGTGACCCTTCTGTAAGGGGATATCCTATTGTCTATAAATGCATGGGTTTGGGTCTCTGCTCCGACCCACTCATTCTCAACAATGTTTTTTGTTTGTTTTGGGTCTGCTGGCCTGTTACCTGACACAGGCTGGTGTGCTTTTCCATGTGGGCTTGTTGCTTCTCTGCTAGATGGTTGCTTGTCTAACTTCAAGCCTTTGAAAATCACAGGTTTGATGGTTGGGCACCATCAGCTTCTTTCACCACATTTGTTTATGCACTCATTTTGTCTTCAGCAATTGTGCTGGGAGGGTGAGCATCACAGAATGCCAGGTTGTTAGAACAAAGTGTTCTTGTGTTGAGGGAAGGCTTGAATGGAGACCCAAAGTCCATCCATTTCCACAATGTATTGCTGTATAAAGATATGTACATAGGCCAATACCTCTATATTTATGAATTAATATATTTACATAAGTGCATACCTATGCTTATACCCCTATCCATAGCTTTGATTTTTAGATCTTTCCTCAGTTTCCTTTTACCTTCCTCCTGCCCACCATCATGCTTGTCCTTCTTGTGCCTCTTAGTAATTCCTCTCAGCCAGATTGCTGTTGCTCCAACACCCCCAAGATCTCTATGACCCCTCACTGTTGCTTTTAATTCCCTAGTTGTTCCCATGTCTATTGCATTGCTTGCTCACCGCTCCTTTCCCCCCATGCTGTTTTTTAGCAAAAGTACAAATGTCTGTTAGTATTTGGTGAAAAAAGTTGGTAACATCTGCTATATCTTAAAATATATATTCTGTCAAAGCTGCCAGTTCTACTTTTAAGAAGCTTTCCTATTGATATGAAAGTACTAGACTATAGGCCACTGATGCTTCCAGAGCATCA
Source organism: Echinops telfairi (assembly GCF_000313985.2). Taxonomy (NCBI): domain Eukaryota; kingdom Metazoa; phylum Chordata; class Mammalia; order Afrosoricida; family Tenrecidae; genus Echinops; species Echinops telfairi. Next base: position 42,012,209 of record NW_022111324.1, on the reverse strand, counting down.
AAGGATAAGTCAAAGTGTATTGCTACTGGAATTCCAGTTAATATATGCACAGATTGAAGTCAAGCAAAAGGAGTCTTGTGACACAATGGGTTACAAGACAGGCTATTATCTGCAAAGTCAGCTGCTTGAAATCACCAATGTCTACCTCTGTGAAGATTTACAGTCTCAAAAGCTTGCAGAGGTAGTTCTACTCTGTCTTTCGAGGGTCGCTTTGAGTTGGAACCAAGCCGATGGCAGTGACTTTGGTTTGTTTTATATCCCAGACAAAATGTGCTTCAACACGTCTGTGTGAGCTACATCCGTGAATGCTGTAGTCAGTGCTGACTCCTAGTGACCATCTGTGGGTTTCCAAGACGGAAACTGATTATGGGAGTGAGAAGCCACGACTGTCTTCTAAAGAGCTGGTGGTGGTTTTGAACTGCTGACTATTCAGATCATAGCCTAACTCATAACTACTACACTATCAGGTCTCTTCTCTTTCAGCAATACACTTTACTTAGTCTCCTTAGGGTGCTTTCTAATAAAACAATGACTACTGAGGAATTTTGCTGGGCTCGTTTAACACAAAGCAGAAAGGACACCTCAGAAGGTTATAGATACTGCTTGTTTTGATTTCCTAGAGGTGACCTTGGTAGATTTTCTCAATGGAGACAGGATGATCACAGGGCTTATTAGAAAAAAGTTTTAAGAAAATTGAAACTGATTGTGTTGGTGAGGACAAGACAAGTAAAGTTTCACCAAGGATTTTTTCCCCTCACAGAATACACTTGTGAAGAAAGCTGATGCTGCCTGGCTATCAAAATATATAGCATCTGGGGTCTTAAAGGCTTGAAGGTAAACAAGCGGCCATCTAGCTCAGAAGCTACAAAGCCACCATGGACGAAGCACACCAGTCTGTGTGATAATGAGGTGCCAAGGGATCAGTTATCAGGTATCAAAGAACAAAAAATCATATCATTGTGTGCTCACCCCCCTGATATGATCTCTGAAGACAAATGGGTGCATAAGCAAATGTGGCAAAGAATGCTAATGGTGCCTGGCTATCAAAAGATATAGCTTCTGGGGTCTTAAAGG
>NW_022111324.1:41995983-42008175 GCF_000313985.2 Echinops telfairi | reverse complement strand
AAAAAAAAAAGGAAATCAATTGCCCATAGAAGAATAAATTAATTAAAAGAAAAAACTTTTTTAAGCAGAAAAAAAAGAGTTCTATGAGTCCCTAATAAAATGATTTTTAAACAAGAAAATCTTAAAAAAACAAACAAACAAAATACACTTGTTCATTTTTTAAGGATGGCAAGGGCTGTCTCATGAGATTTTCTTCGGGAAACCATACCCTGTCCACCCCACAGTCCTGCTCTTGCTCCTTCAGACTGCTTTTTATGCCCCAGACTCAAAGAACATTGAACATGAACATGATTTAAGTTGTTCAAGGATGCCAAACAAGCCCTTTGGGTGTGGTGGAAGTGGAAGAGTGCAGAATTCCACAGGGAAGGGCCAGAGACAGGGAAGCACCGCCGAGTGCTAGGAGGCAGCACCAGCTTGACCAGACCTAACAAATGCAACATTTATGACATATCTGACCGTGCCAAGAAAGAAATAAAGTCTAATCTAGATCTGATCAGCTTTCGAGATCTAATTCCCATTTTAAAGAAGTGCAAATAATCTAGCAAATGCATCTCAAAAATGGGAGAAAAAGTATTGATGAGGAACCTATAGGTTAAAGGAGACTTGAAATATTTACCAATGAACTTCATATAGATGTTGGATTCTAAAATTTCAAAACAAATTGATGTCATTTAAGAGACAATTTAAAAAGTAATTATGCATTTGTTAATACATATTAAGAAAATTTGAGTCCACGGTCAATGCTTACATGAGCTGCAGTCAAGAAATCAACTGACAAGAAAGGAAGGAAGGAAGGAAGGAAGGAAGGAAGGAAGGAAGGAAGGAAGAAAGAAAGAAATCAACAGACATACTGCATGGGGAAAACCTCCTACACAAGATTGGTTCAGTGTAAAGAGCAGCTAGGGGGCAGGCGACCCGAGCCAAGGCATTTTCAATCGGCTCATATATATGTGAAAGTTGAACAATGACTAAGGAAGCCTGCCGAATAATTGGTGCGTTTGATTTATGCTACTGCCAAAGAATTCTGAAACGACAATAAGCTGTCAGCATGGGAAACACTCTGACATGCAAATACAGCCAGAATGCTCAATAGAAGCTAGGATAGGGAGACTTTATTTCACAAACTATAGACGTTCTCAGGAGAGGGTACCAAGGGTACATGAATTTTGCAAATGGGTAATAGGTAGGTGGAGATTCAGTGAACTTTCTCTGTGTATTTTTGTAGTTTTTGTCTATTCTATAATAAAAATTTCAAGATAATTTTAAAAAGATGAGAACAGTACTTTACTGGGGGTGGATGGGGGACTTAATGTAAGATAAAACCAATCTCAAGAAAAATATCATGCACGGTTTAAATCCTACAGAAAGATTTAATTGGTTCAACTATATAATTTGCATAATTCTCTAAAAATCTTAAAGATATGCAATGTGTTATCTATACATCTGATTAAATAATACTTAATTGTTACCACTATGGGAGAAAATGTTGGCTTCACTTGCACCTGTATTTGATAAATTAATATACTTTATTTTTTTCCCATACTTACATAAAATTCTGAATCATAAATTTTTGCTTCTTCAGTTTCTTCTGGGAGATCATTTTCTTCTGTGCAACCTCCTTTTCTGGCTTAGGAACAGTGTGTTCCTTCTCAGTCAGGGTCATTTCCATGTGGCTGGGGGAGCTCATGTGTAGATTGATCTGACCATGAGCTCTGTAAGTCTGGCGGCGCAGCTTGAGGGCTTTGTTCACCGGGAGGTGCTCAGTGACCAGAGATTACACATATAAACATTAAGATTACACATACACATTAAGTTCAATTTTACTCTCTGCATGTTTAGGCATGTGCAGCAAAGATTCAGCACTCTTTTTGGGCCACCGACCCTGGGTCCAACCACTCTGTTTGGCCTGGGCACAACTACCAACTCCAAGGGCACACACTGCTTCTGCAAAGTGACCTCTTTCAAGATTGGGTGGCCTTCCAGATATGCACACCCTGGATGGCCTGGGCAGTTTCACAGGCGTTCATAAAATGCACCCCAACATTCAACATTCTTGATTTGCATGATTTTCTGGGTCAAGTGAGCAGCGAACCATTTTGGCACATCATCAGGGAGCTACAGGAAGAGGAAGAGGGTGAGTCCTGGGAGAATTCATGGCCACTCCCCAAATACATTTTTCACTGTTGATTATCATGGTTTTAGGCAGTTCTGATACGCTGGAAAAATCAAAACTCCATTGTAAAAGATGGGAGAAAAAGAAAGGATCAAACAAAACCCACTCTTTTTATGGTTCAGAAGAATTTATGTGAAACATTCTCAGTGCTTGAATTGAAAAAGAAAATATACTGCATCTTCATATCACTTCCTGGTCCGGCTGGACACTTTATCTAGCAATGTGTTCCCATTTCCACAAGAAAATCTTTGTTCGTTTATTAGACCTGAAGGATAAAAAAGGACAAAAGAGGAAAGTGTAAAAAAAGGTTTTTTTAATGAGGTTAGAAAGATAGAGTATAAGCATTCTTCTCAAGGCATTTACATTTTCCCAGAACAGATAGTTAGTTTTATTTTGTATTTTTTTATTTCAAGCACAATATTTATTCAATGTAAAATAATTCAATAACATATGTAGAAAATACTAATTTCCTCTGAGCCCTGCCCTTGAACTGACCAATGTCATAAATTTTCTCCTTAATACAATCTTCATAATAAACATTCTAAAGGAATTTGGAAGCTGTTTTTGTTATTTGCATTACAAACTTTTAATTCAGTTGCTCTCTCTATAGATTTAATTCAGTTGCTCTTTCTATATGGGTTTTACGTAGGGTGGTAGTTACATAATCTGTTGTCAATATGAGATTATTAATTGTGAAGGGGTGGAGTTTAGTTGACTAGTCTGAAGTTAATGACAAGGCTTGTTGAGAATTTGTGACGAGTTCATGGTCTAAGACTTTCCAGCCACTGGCCTGTGATCTTCCTGCATTCTGTGTCATTGCATGTGTTTTGTGAGTCTGAAGAGGAATCTATAGATTGGCATCAGACATATGAGCTAATATTGGACTTATAAACTTGATCTGGACTGAGCTGGGATGTTTTCTCAATACACAATTGCTCTTCTACATAAAGCTATAAACATAATCTGGATTGGGCTGGGATGTTTTCTCAATATACAATTATTCTTTTACATAAAGCTCTTTCTTTCTTTTTAAAAATCATTTTATTGGGCAATTTTACAACTCTTATCACAATCCATCCATCCATCCATTGTGTCAAGCACATTTTTACATTTGTTGCCATCATCATTTTCAAAACATTTTTTCTACTTCAGCCCTTGGTATCAGCTCCTCATTTCCCCCCTTCCCTTCCCCACCTTCCCTCCCTCATGAATTCTTGATACTTTATTAATTATTATTATTTTTTCATGTCTTACGCTGAAGACAACAATCACCCTTGACCCACTTTTCTGTTGTCCATGAAGACATTCCCTTCGCCCACTTTTCTGTTGTCCATCCTCCAGGGAGGGGTTATATGTAGATCTTTGTGATTGGTTCACCTATTCCCCACCACCTTCCCCTTCCCCTCCTGGCATGGCTACTCTCGAGAGCTGGTGGTTTAAGAACTGCCAACATGCAGATGACAGCCCGGAGAGTAACCACGACACCACCAGGTCTCCTGCAATATGCAGATGACAGCCCGGAGAGTAACCACGACACCACCAGGTCTCCTGCAATATGCGGTTGACTGCCCGGAGAGTAACCACGACACCACCAGGTCTCCTGCAATTCCATCTATATAGGGTTTTAGTGTATTCAGTAGGATGCCTTAAGAATATTTACATTTTATAATCTGTTCAAAAACCATATTGCCTTCCAAAAATATTCACCACACAAAATTTACATTTCTTTTTTCTCCTGAAAGATTGAAAATGTGGCCATCCAAGGCCTATATTCTTACCAGGTAGCAATCAGTTAAAGTTTAGGCAGGACCCATGTAATCCTGCTCACCATTGTCCTGTTTCTTGTTATCAGCTTTCATTTGAGATGCCTACCTGGGCTTCATGGGCCTTGCTACCTAGCATCTAGCAGCGCGTTCTTCATATGTGGTTATTTTATGACTAACTAGGAAAATTACTGGGATTTTCCACTCTTCCCCCAGCTGTAGTTCCAAAAGGTCGGAAAAACTGCAAAGCTAGAAAATTTCAGAAGTCTAACTTGCCTTTGAAATTCAGTCAGCTAATCAGAGGTAGAATGTGGGAACTCTGATTCAGACATCAGGTGGTAATTCACTCTGCCACTACTGCCATTGCTGGGTGCTGGAAAGTTGTTTCTGACTCATAATGACTCCATGTGAAAGACGAGATCTTCCTCATATTTTGTTGCCTATAATCTTTACAAAAGTAGATGGCTGGGTTTTTCTCCCACAAAACTACTGGGTAGGTTCACATGATCCATCTTTTGGTTAGCAGTTGAGTACCACCAAATGTTAAAATAAATGTTATTTCTCTGATATTTTCTGAGGAATGGATGGAGAGAAGACTCATTTGTAGAAAAATATACAAATGTGCTTTACCCAATTGACGTATGTATGGATTGTGATAAGAGTTGTATGAGCCCCTAATAAAATGATTTAAAAAAAAAGAAAACAAAAAAAAGAATTATTGAACTAAATGTGAATAGGATGACTCTTCCTATTAAAGATAAAGAGTGGCTTTGCTATCATGCAGAATACACTGGAAAGTGGAGGACTGCAGAGGCAATTAGGTTAAAATCTAATACCTGATCATTTGAAATTTTTTTGATTCATTTTAAGGTCTTTCTAGTTTTAATATTTTTGGCTATCTTTTTGATTGAGGTTTTTGTCTGTTTAGTTTGTCGTTGTTAGTTTAAAGAATTTATTTTCTGTATATTACATCAAGGCCAGGTAAATCTATAGAGACATGAACTGGAGAATGGACAGGTTCCTTGGAGTTATGGGAGAGGAGATTGCAGGGAAATGAAGAGCTAATAACAATGAGTCCAACAAGCAAGACAATGTTTAAATCTGATTGTGGTGATGATTGTACAACTCTTGATGGGATTGAATGATTGAATTATATGATATGTGAATTATATGCCAATAAAACTATTTAAAAAATTTTTTTAAGAAAATAATTTTATGGTTGGGGGTCACCACAACACGAAGAACTGTATTAAAGGGTGGCGGCTTTAGGAAAGTTGAGAACCACTGCCTTAGAGCCGGAACCTTGAAACCAGACTTCTAGAGCTCTGGTGGTATACTAGGTTGCTAACCACAGGTTAGCAGTTCTAGTCCACCGGCCTCTCCACAGGAGAAAGATGCACCTGTCTGCTTCTGTACATTGACAGCCTCAGAAACCCAAGGAAATGGTTCTACGCTGGCCTCTAAGGTTCCTCGGAGAAAGAATTAAGTCAATGGAAGTGAGCTTATCTGTTTTGTTCTGCTTGTTTTTTGAGTCTCCTAACCTGTGAGAAAATAAAATTTCTGTTTGTTAAAAAAATAAAGTTAAGTTCTACAGACATTCGGTTAAGGTTGGAAACTTTTCCTACAACACTTTCCCCCCCACAAACATTAGGTCAGCATCCAGACATTTTCTCTGCCAAATTCTACATCCTGTTCCTTTGTCTTTCACCAGTATGAATCCTCAATAAACTGCTTGCTCTCCTAATCCCAACTCAGCACCTTCTTGGAAGATCCAACAGATACATATGTGTTATTTGTTTGTAAAGTTAATGTTGTTAGAAAAGCACACTTCTTATATGTATAATTTGATTTTGGGGGTCATTTTACAATTTATTTATTTATTTTTGAATCATTTTATTGGGGGCTGGTACAACTCTTATCATAATCCATCCATCCATCCATTGTCTCAAGCACATTTGTACATACTTTGTCATCATTGTTTTTTAAGGCATTTTCTTTCTGCTTGAGCCCTCGGGATCAGCTCCTCCTTTTTAGCTGCTCCCTCCCCCTCCCTCTCTCCTCCCCTCATGAACCCTTGATAACTTATAAATTATTATTACTTTTTCATGTCTTGCACTGTCCAATGTCTCCCCCCACCCCCTTGTCTGTTGTCGATCCCCCTGGGAGGGGGTTATAGGTAGGTCATTGTGATTGGTTCCCCTTTTTTCCCTCACCTTCCCCTTATCTTTCTGGTATGGCCACTCTCAATGTTGGTCCCAAGGAGTTTATCTGTCCTATATTCCCTGTGTTTCCAGCTCTTATCTGTACCCATGTACATGCTCTGGTCTAGCCAGATTTGTAAGGTAGAATTAGGGTCATCATAGTGTTGGGGGGAGAAACATTAAAGAACCAGAGGAAAGCTGTATGTTTCATCAGTGCTACACTACACCCTGACTGTCCCCTCTTCTCCCCACAACCCTTCTGTAAGGGGATGTCCAATTGCTTATAGATTAGCTTTGGGCTCCACTCCACATTCCCCCACTCATTCACATGATTTTTTGCTCTGGGTCTTTGATGCCAGATGCCTGATCCCATCGAAACCTCATGATTCACACAGGCTGGTGTGCTTCTTCCATGTGGGCTTTGTTGCTTCTCAGCTAGATGGCCGCTTGTTTACCTTCAAGAAGGCAGACACTATATCTTTTGATAGCTGGGCACCATCAGCTTTCTTCACCACATTTGCTTAGCACCCACTTTGTCTTCAGTGATCATGTCAGGAAGGTGAGCATCTCAGAGTGCCGGATTATTAGAACAAAGTGTTCTTGTCTTGAGGGAGTACTTGAGTAGAAGCCCAATGTCCATCTGCTTTCTTAATACTAAACCTATAAATATATGTACCTAGATCTATTTCCCCATCATCATATATAAATATATTTACATATGTACATACCTGTATCTAGACCTCTATAAATGCTCTTTGCCTCCTAGTTCTTTCTTCTATTTCCTTTTACTTTCCTCTTGTCCCACTATCATGCTCAGCCTTCATTTGAGTTTCAGTAATTCCTCTCGGTTGCATTGCCCTTGATCAAGCCCTACCTGACCTCCTACACCCTCCTCGCCATCGTTTTTTTGGTCACTTGTTTCCTTATCCCTGGGTTTGTTTATAATTTGATTTAATAACTGGAACAAATTATAAATTAGTTTATTTTAGTGGAAGACAGCAAGTAAAGCTTTTGTTTTCAGCTTTTTTTTCATTGCCACTTTAGAGGGTTCATTTGCATAACAGCATCTTCACCTCATTTTCTTGAAAATAGTATGCTTGACATCCTAAAATGCATGATGTCTTAAATTGTGTCGATTTACCTGTCTATATTTCTGCCTGTAATTGTATTTTCTAAAAAGAGAATTATAAAGACTTTGGATTTATAGTCTACTGAAATCATTGCTGTCAAGTCGATTCTACATTGTGACCTTATATATTTTACTTGCCTTTAGAATTTAGGAACCCAACTGTTCCATATTTAAATTGGATTAGCATTTCTAAGATATTTATGTTTTACTTTCCCCCCTTTTATTTTCTTGAGTTTTCTGTTTCTGTGCTGAAATGTTTAGATGTAGTCTACTATTTGCTTATTGAGAATGAACTAAAGAATGAACTTGGAACAAATGAGGCAAACACAAAGCAGAATTAAAGTAATACCTCCTTGAACAACTGAAACCTTTGCCATCAGACCAGAAGCATTGAATGGTGCCCAGCTACCATTACACATGTTTGAAAAAAGATTATACCAAAACATTTTGATCAAAGGGGGAAAATGCAGAACGGAATTTTAAATTCTCATGGAATCCAGCATTTCTGGAGTCATGGCATCTAGATGAACCCTTGAAACTGTTGCCCTATGATGATCTTCAACCTTACTAAAACATCCCCCAAAGTCATCCTAAGACAAAGTAATTGTTTAACTTAACTAGGAAAGAATTTCTGCCTTGAGCATGATGCACTTTTAAGATATATCTATATAGCTTCAAGTTGCTAACAGCAACAGGAAGAATTAATTAAGAGCCTTAAAGGGAAGTGAGATTATGTTAAAAGGGGAGGAACAACTCAGAAAAGAAGGTTGAGAATGGTTACTCAACTCGAAGAATTAATCAGTATCACTTAATTGTACACGTTGAAACTGTTAAATTGGTATGTATTCTGAACAAAAACATAAATAAAATAAATTATAAAAAGACTGAAAGCAAATTTCAGAAATGAATTTTTGTTTTCTATATTTATACTTCCCATGCTTATCTCTGTAAGTTATGTATATAAGCAAATAGCTTAAGAAATAGTTTATGGATCTGCTTACTTATATTTCTGATGATCTGGGTATTGCTTAAGTGCTGTGGACACCGGAAACAAAGCAAGGCTCTAACGTGAATGATATTCTAGAAAGACAGGCATTGTTTGACCTTTCCTTCTTTTCTTCCCAAGTGACAAACACGAAGTCAGCTACTCATCAAATGATCAATTGAAAGATTTAAAACAATGCTCTATAGTAAAGAATTTATGTAAAATTAGTAACATGGACTAATCAATGACACTATAGACAGAAGTATTTATGCTCTAGAGAGATGATCAATAATATTCTGAACCATAAAATAACAAGGATCTCTGTAAGGGGAACCCCAGGCAGATAAAAAGCATACATTCAGGAATGGATTTTGGGTTCAAACTTAATCCTAGCTCCAAGTTAAGAACAACTCATTCTTACAACATGGCCCTGCTAGGTACTTGCCTTCATGAAGGAGGCACAGAAGATATGGGTGCTACAGCAAAGCATGGTAAAGACATTAGATGGTGCTCAGCTACCAGGAAGAATAGCATCTCAGGTCTTAAAGCCTTGCTTTCAAGCAAATAGACATCTAAGTGAGATGTCAACTAAGCCCATGTGAAAGAAGCACACCAATACCCGTGATCTAAGGATTGTAAATTCTATAATCCAAATCCAAATCCAAAGGAGGGACTAGCATCAGAGCTTAACTTGTGAAATTCTGGTGTGCAGAAGGCCATGGATGACAGTGGAAACCCAAAATGCATTTTCAGGATCTACACAGAAAATGAGACTCCAGTGATTTCCCTCTAACTATCGTTAAGGGTGGAACTAACCTGGCTATCAGAGAGTACCGACCGGAGAGATGACTATAATAGATTACAGTGATAAATCTGGCTTAAATGATTAAGACCTTGCCATTTGATCACCTTTTTGATGCAGTTTGTGTTTAATCTGGTTGTTAAGATTTTTTGTGTTGTTTTCTTTTTCATATTGGGGTTTGTCTTTGCTGTATTTTGAAATTGCTGGATGCCTTTTGACTTTATGTTATGTATTTTTTCTGTTTTTTTTTTTTCATTGTATGAAACCCATGATAGGTGAGTCTATAGAGATAATTACTAGAATGAGAGCTCCTTGGGGTATGGTGGAGAAGGGGCATTAAGGGGGGGCTGTTTTTAATGAGTTCAAGCAGGAAGAAAATGTTTTGAAACTGATCGTGATAGTGATTGTACAACACTGCCTAAAATGGTTGAATTATAGAATTACATGATGTCTGAATTAGCTCCTAAAAAAGTGGTTTGGGGAAAAAAAGAATTTAACTAAAATCTTCACTCTTTAGGTGGAATTTATTCCTTCAAGGTTTGTTTCATTAAAAAATGAAGGGGATTAAAGCCTTTATTTTGAAAAGCATTTCCAAATATTTGAATTTTTTCAGCACTTTTTTTTGACTTTCGTCTTTTTAAAGGTTCCTGTGTTTGCATGAATCTTTTCAGCATAATGTTTTAATTATTTCATAAGTGATGCACATTTACTACGTGAGATGCCAGCTCATACCTTCTGTGATTCCTTTGTTTTTCAGGTACAATTTTTACGTGTGCACAGTTCAATATTTTAGTCTATTTTGACACACCTCCAATGAGAATAGCTAACGATAATGTTAGTTAAAGAAGATTCTCTTCATCACAGAAACAGTTCTATGAACTCACTGATCATTTATTGGGAGTGGCAATTGACTAGAAGCGTATATGTCGGACAATTTTTGCTACTACTTTAGATGGGATTAACACGTATTTTCTCATGAATAGGAGTATGAGATGATCGCTTTTTTACTAATTAAAAGTGATACAACATGAAGTAATTGAAATATTCTGAATTTTTGCATTAAAATTTCACTCATTTAGTATCCCTATTTAACTTCCTTCCACTTTCAGTCACTAAATATAGAAATTGAGCAACCTATCCTATTATTTTCAACACTGACATTCTAAAACGTTTTTAAAAACCACTTATGATTTAGGTTAAAGTTCACGTCTTATAATAAACATGAATTTCTCATTTGGTACACATGGAAGACCCACCATTCTAAAAGACAGGGTAGGTAGTGGGAAGAACACAGGTTTGGGGCAGAATCTGAATTCAAAGTCTCATTAGGCCACTAGTAATGTAAACCGTGAGCAAGACCTTTATCTCTTCTGTGAAGTGCTACTAGTCATTGTGAGGATTAAATGACAATAGCTAATGTTTATATAACACTTATGTTATATTAAGCATTATTCTTAGTATACATTAACTAAAGAAGTTTTTATACAACATACCTACAAGGTAAGTACTATTATCTTCAATGCAAAGAAAGAGAAGCCAAAATCCCCAATAGTTCAGTAGCTTGTGCAAGGCCAATCAGCGAGTAAAATACAGCTGGAATTGAACATGAGCATTCTGTTGCAAAACCCACTCTTAATCGCACCCTATCCCCTCTCTAATAAATCATTCATTTATTCCAGAGGCGGACCCCATGGTGAGTATGCCTTTTGGCTGTTGGCATGGATATGCATTCAGGCACGTCTGTGTAGCTGTGGATTGATGGAAAATTCTAGTTTTTACTAGATAGCTAAACCTAGCCGGCACTATTGATACCTCCCCCAACCCCTTTAAGTTCTTACATTAAGGAAAAATGAAAAATAGTATCCAAAGGATGTGGAAACTGTTCTCTGTCTCTGACCTACATTGTTTTCTCTTTAGCTAAGTCAGTTTTGAAGATGACTGGCTTCTCCCCTACCCTTTAGGAGTAACCATTTCTGAGATTATTTTACAGCCTTTAATATGTACTAATGAATGCATACGTGAGTGCAAGGAAGAAGTAAAATCTGCATGGGAGATGTTTAAATCACTCTTAGAGTTATAGATGGTTTGGCAACATTTACGTGCCATGATAGAACTTCAGATTAACATACCTGATATTTTAATTTCCTGTTCTCATAGTTGATGAGTTTAGAAATAATGTAACTAACAAAAAAATCTCTGATGGGGCATCACCATCACCACCCAAGGTCCTGCCGGCACAAATACTACAGTTAACATGAGAGGATGTGAGCATACGCTCTCCACACACATGAAAACAAGCTATATTGTACTCTTGGGCCCAAATACACATCAACGTTTCCTGTGGGAGCTTTAACTGTAAGAGTCAAACTATGAAAACAGAGTCTAGCATGAGAACAAGATTGGCTTCAGTGGACATGAAGGGTTAATTCCTGGCTCATGGCACTAGACAGTTGGCCGTCCACTATCAGAGGAGGGACCCGGGACTCTGGAAGGAGGGTAAATCAAAAGTGTCTAGCAGGCTGTGGGATGCCCCGGCTTCCTGCTGATAACTTATCTGTCTCTACACTGGAGTTAGTTCATGGTATGTAATGCATAATCAGAGGATAGCTTACATTGATGGCCCTGTGGAGTTCCTTGTACAATTGAATCTTTAAACTTTTGCATAATATAATTTAATCTTTCAGTCTTACCCCGAGATACAGAGACCAAATGACATCCAGTTAAGAACCATGTAACTTTATAGATATTAAATGCTTGTGTTGTTTGCTTCAATCCCCCCCAGCTTCTTTATAAAAAAGAAAAACAAGTAAACTTATTTATAGAAAATTTCAGAAAAACAAAACCAGAAAGAATAACCTGATTCACCCAAGCATCTACTCACTTTCTCTGTCTTCCTCAATTATGTGGAAGCAGATCCTAGCCATCACAGCACATTTTTGAGCACCAGTCTCTGTGAGATAAGAATTCTTTAAATAAAAAAATACCCAGAATGCCGTTATGTCATTAAGCAGCATAGTTGTTGGTTGCCTTTGAGTGAGACTCCATGTACAGTGACTCCAGATGTGCAGAGCAGACCAGTGCTCCATCGAAAGGCCAAGACTAACCTTTCAGAAGTGGCCTGCAAGGCCTGTCTAGATGT
>NW_022111324.1:41994085-41995883 GCF_000313985.2 Echinops telfairi | reverse complement strand
CCCGCCACAGTTCGGCAATGAGGTGAGTGCTTAACTATTTGTGCCACCTGGGTACTCCTAAGTAAATAATATTTATGACTTCACATACTTGAATGCCTTATTAGTATTCATATTTTACTTTCCCCTCCATTATTTTATATAGTTTTCTTGAATCAGAATTGTAGTAATGTGCATATGTTGCAATTGGTTGATAGATCTCATTTTCACATGTAAATTCTTTTTCCCTCTATTTTTACTTTTATGCAATTTATATGTTGAAGTAACCCATTCCACTTAAAACAAATGAAAAGAAACCCACTGCGATGCTGTGACCAAATACAGGGTCTCCAGAGCTGTACACCTCTACCGGAGCCGATAACCTCCTCTTTCTCCCAACAGGCAGCTGGTGGGTTGCCCACCTCGCAGTTAGCAGTCCACCACTTATCCAGCAGTGCCCCTTGGGCTCTTAATTCTGTGGATGGCTGTATCTCTATTTCCCTTTTTCCGCCCTTTGTCCCCTATTTTCCCATAAATCTGGAGTTGGATCTAGAAGGTTACATTTTCTCTTTTTCAGCATGACCATTTCCTAGGTATCTTGTGTATTTCTGTCAGGGGCACATAATGTTCGATTGTCTCAATTTTATAATTAATGATCACATTATCGTCTTTTCTTAAAGAAGTAAAAGTTTTCAGTACAGAGACTTATCCTCCCCCTCTGTCTCATCTCAGAGGGAACTATTATTCTAAACTAATGTGCGGGCATGTCCTTCTCAGATGCTCGCTCGCTCACACTGCAGGTGTATGTTGTTTGCTGTTACACACTCGCTCACACTGCAGGTGTATGTTGTTTGCTGTTATGTGCCACTGAGTCTGTTCCTATGCATGGCCTCGCTCTGCACCCCAGAAGGAAACACCACCTGTTTCCGTGGCCTCTTCACAAATGTATTTCTATGTTGAGCCCATTGTTGTAGTCACTGGTTCAATCCTTCGGGTCAAAGGCTTTTCTGTTTCCTTGCCCCTCCACTTTGCCAAGCATGATGTCCTTCTCCGGGGACTGGTCTCTCCATATAACCTGTCAAAAGTATGTGAGAAAAAGTCTCACCATCCTTGCCTTTAAGGAACAATCTGGTTGTATTGTTTACAAGACAGATTTATTTGTTCTTCTAGCAGTCCGTGGTATTTGCTTTGTTTTGTTTTTTATAAATCATTTTATTGGTGGCTCTTGCAACTTTTATCACAATCCATCCATACATCCGTTGTGTCAAATACATTTGTACATATGTTGCCATTGTCATTTTCAAAACATTTTCTTTCTACTTGAGCCCTTGATATCAGCTCCTGATTTCCTCCTTCCCTCTCCCTCCCTCCCTCATGAACCCTTGATAATTTATAATGTTTTTTGTATTTTCGATATTCTTCACCAATGCCACAAAGTTAAAATGCACCAGTTTTTCTTCTGTCTTCCTAATTCAATGTACAACTTTCACATGCATTTGAGACAATTGAAAATACCATGGCTTAGGTCAGGCAAACCTTAGTCCTCAAAGTAACATCCTTGCTTTTCAACACTTTAAGGAGGTCTTATGCAGCAGATTTACCCAGTGCAGTGTGTCGTTTGATCTCTTGACTGCTGTTAACATGAGCATTGACTGTGGATCCAAGTAAGAAAAAATCCTTGACACCTTCAATCATATTACCTATTGGTTCAATGTGAGGATTTTCAGTTCCTTTAAATTGAGTTCTAATCCATACTGAAGACTGCAATTCTAAATCTTTGAGGTAGTTAGTTTATTGTGCCAACCTGGCCGATAAGCACGCG
>NW_022111324.1:41992694-41993913 GCF_000313985.2 Echinops telfairi | reverse complement strand
TGGGTGCTGGAGCAGCCATGTAGAGACCCCTGCCAATGCTGAGACTCTTACACGTTCACTGATTCGGCTTTCCTCCTGCAGTCAGCATCATAGTGTGTGTTTTGTGAGATGGAGGAGGACTTTGTGGATTGGTGTAGAACATATGGGCTAATGTTGGACTTGTGGGCTTGGGCAGCACTGGGTTGGGATATTTTTTTACCCTTTATACAAAACTCTCTCTTACACATATGAGTTTCTGTGGATTTGTTTCTCTAATGTACCCAGACTAACATTATCTTCATCAACAAAGGCTTCAATTCTTCTTCACTTACAGCAAGCAAGGTTTGTTCAATCTGTATATTGCAGGTTGCTAATAAATGTTCCTCCAATCTGATGCCACATTCTTCTTTATAAAATCCAGCTTCACTGATGATATTCTCAGCACACAGATTAAATGAATATGGTGAGAGGATACAACCTGAGGTGCACCTTTCCTGATTTTAGTTCATGCAGTACTCTCTTGTGTTGGAACAACTGCTTCTTGATTCATGTGCAAGTTCCAAAGGAGTCTAATGAAGTGTTCTGGAATTCCCATTCTTCTGCAGGCTGTCCATAGTTTGTGATAATCCACACAATTGAATGCCTTTGAATAATCAATGAAGCACAAGTAAACAGTTGTCTGGTATTCTCTTCTTTGAGTCAAGATCCAGTTCACATCAGCAATGATATTCCACACTGCATGTCCTCTTCTGAATCCTGCCTGAACCTCTGCCAGCTCCCTGTCAATATACTTGCTGCAACCATTGCTGGATGATCTTCAACAAAATATTTCTTACATGTGGTATCAATGATATTGCTCTATAGTTTTTGCATTCTGTTGGGGCACATTTCTTTGGAATGGGTACAAACATGGATCTTCTGTAGTCAGCTATTAAGTAGCTGTCTTCTAGACCTGGCATAGACAGGTAAGTGCTTCCAGTGCTTCATTAGCCTGTTGAAACAGTTCAGTTAGCATTCCATTAATCCCTGGAGCCTGGCTTTTGGCTAATACTTTCAGTGCAACTTGAACTTCTTCCTGCCACATCTTTAGTTCTTGCTCATAGGCTACCTCTGAAAATGCTTTAATGTCACCTAGATCTTTTGGGTACAGTGACGGCGCTTTCCATCTTTTTTTTAAAAATCATTTTATTAGGGGCTCATACAACTCTTATTACAAACCATACACACATCAATTGTGTAA
>NW_022111324.1:41969468-41991788 GCF_000313985.2 Echinops telfairi | reverse complement strand
TTTTGTCATATCTTGCCCTGTTCGACATCTCCCTTCACCCACTTTTCTGTTGTCTGTCCCCCAGGGAGGAGGTCACATATAGATCCTTGTAATCGTTAGTTTTTAATGCATCAAATCTATTCTTGAGATGTTCTGGAAATTCAGGTGGAATAGGCTCAAGATGGTATTTTGGGTCTGGTGGACTTGTTTTTATTTTCTTCAACTTCAGTCTCAACTTACATGTGAACAATTGAGGGTCGGTTCCACAGTCAGTCTCTGGCCTGGTTTCCCTGCTGATATTGAGCTGCTCCATCATCTCTCCCCACAGATGTAGTCAATTTGATTTCTGTGTTTCTCATCTGGGGAAGTCCGTGTGTAAAGTCGACGCTTGTGTTGTTGAAAAAGTATGTACTCTGAACAAATTGGTCTTGCAAAATTTTGTCATGAACTCTCCAGCTTCATTTATATCACTAAGACCATATTTTCCAACTACTGTTCTTTCCTCTGTTTCCAACTTTTGCATTTCAATTGCCAGTAATTATCAATGCATCTTTATTGCATGTTTGACCAATCTCAGACTAAGGACATTGATAGAGTTCTTCAGTGTCTACATCATTACCTGTGATAAGCCGGGTTGACTAGAGAAACAAATTCAGTGATACTCATATAGATGTAAGATATAGCTTTTATAGCAAGAAGTAATTATATATCACACAAACTTCCCAGCCCAGTACAACTCAAATCCTTAAGTTCGACACTAGTCCATAAGTCCCTTTTCAGACGCACACAGTCACAAACAATGCTGCCGAATACAGGGATATCACCAGCTGGTGGGTGCAAAGTCTTGTGGATGCAGTGGCGGTGGACTCATCTCCAGACTCTGGCAGGTCTCAGAGTGGCTCACCAGCATGGAGGTGAAGGCAGAGAGAGAGAAGGGTCAGACTCCAGAGAACCATTAATCTTGGTCGCACCTCCAAAACAGGTCATCCAGCTACAACCTGATTGATAGGCTAAACTCCGACCTTATCTTCTTACAGGTGACATGCACGCGCGCACACACACCTATCACATTGTCTTTAGTGGTTGGTGCATAAATTTGAATAGCAGTTGTATTGATTAGATTTTCTTGTACACAGATAGAAATTACCCTATCACAGACAGCATTGTACCTTAGATAAATCTTGACATATCCTTTTGGACAATGAATACAACACCATTCCTCTCTATTGTGCCATTCCTGACATAGTAAACCATATGATTTTCTGGTTCAAAATACCCAACAGTCCATTGCAACACACGATCACCTAGAATATGTATCTTTATGTGCTCCATCTCATTTTTAGTGACTTTTAAATTTTCCTTCACACTTTGTACATTCCAAGCTCCAGTTATTAATAGATGTTTGCAGCTGTTTATTCTCATTTTGAGGTGTGCCCCATCAGCAAATGAAGAACCCTAAAGTTTAGTCTATAGGCTTTACCCCATCCTTGTCTTCATGACTGACTCTACTTTGAGAAGGCATCTCTTCCTCGGTTGTATTCTGAGGGCTTTCCAATCTGAGAGGCTCATTTTCTGGCACTATCTGACAGTCTTCTGCTTCTACTGATGAGGTGTTTAGTGTCTGACAATATTTTGCTACTCTCCATAAAGTTTTCATGGCTAATTCCTCACAAACGGACAGCCTATGCTCTCTTCGTAATCTGTTTTTACTCTGGAAGCTCCCTGAAACCTGTTCACTTTGGGTGACCCCTACTGGTATTTGAAAAAACAGTGACACAGCTGTGGTAGGCCGGGGTGACTAGAGAAACAAATTCAGTAACATCATTATGTGTGAAAAAGTGCTTGATGGCAAGAAGTCATTACATATCTAGAAAACATCCCAGCCCATCCAACTCAAGTCCATAAGTCTGATAGTAGTCCCTAAGTCCCTCTTCACACTCACACAGCCACATGCAATGATGCTGAATGCAGGAAGCACACAGGCCCTGTGGTTCTGAGGTCAGTGGAAACATGGCTGGGCTCCAGCAGCTCTCTGGGTGTCCAGCAAGCTGGCAGGTGAAGGCAGAAAGAGACAGGCTGGCCTCCAGAGAGCTATACATCTTAATTGCACCTCCCAGGGAGGACATCAGTGTCTACTAACTGATTGACAGGCTAAACTCCATCCATATCTTCTTACATGTGCCCTGTGGTCACAAAAAACCCAACCTTCACAATAGCCTTCAGCATCACAGCAAGACGCAAGATATCGCAACACGACAGACGGACAGGTGAGCAGTGATTTAGCTACACAGGCATATTTTTATAAACTAGATTTAAAGTGTGCTTGCGTATTTTCAATTTTTATATTGGATGTTTTGAAACAGAAATGCACGTGGTTTCCTCTGCCAGGGGTGACACAGTCAGGGGGAATGGCATTGCATCCTTTGTCAGAAAGGACATTTCCAAGTCCATCTTGAATTCCATGCTGTCTGTGATGGGATACTGTCCATCCACGTACACAGAAGCCCGATCAATTACAACTCTTGTTCAAAATGCCTGTCAGGCTGCATGCATGTATTTTCAGCTTTCTGTTGCGATTGATCTATGAGGATCTAATTCACACTTTTAGACTAAGGTTTAATATTCCATTAATAATGAATCCCAGTTCATTTACATTTCTCTTCTTATGGGCATTCTTAAACACTGGGGCAATGAATAGTCTTGAACCCAGGTTTTGGTGCACATGTACTCAAGCTTTTCCAGGGTAGATCATTTGAAGGGAATTTTAAGATTGCAGTGGTGTGCTGGACTCATGCAGCGCCATGGAAGTCTATTATTCCACTTTCCAAAATGTTGTAACCTGGTCATTAAATCTTTAAAATTAAAGTGTTTAATTACAATGACATAGATTATATTGAAAACAAAAGTAATATTTCAAAACTCTTCACAGACTACTACTTTCACTGGTGGTGGTGTTCGTGGCAGCCCCGTTGGTCCTTGACTCACAGTGACCACATACTCAACTGTAGAAAACTGCCCACTCCTGGGCTAGTCCCATGACCGGCTGTATTTAGACCATGGTGATCCACAGGGCTTTCACTGACTGATAGTAGGAAGTAGATTGCCAGCAATTTCTTCTTGATCTTAAGTATATCATCAGGAATTTCTCCCTAGTTCATCTGAATCTGTAAGTTCTGCTGAAACCTCTTCAGCATCATAACAATAACTTACTATTTTCTATATCCATGAGGTAATGATAGTTGTATCTGTATGCACGAACTGCTTTACAAGGGTGTGCACCTCTCTTCTTATCTCACGCTGAAAAACAAACAGAAAACCTAATCCACTGCCATTGAGTTGGTTCCAACTCATAGCGACCTTATTTAGAATTTTCAAGGCTGTAAATCTTTATTTAGAGAAAGCAGACAGCCTCATCTTTCTCCTTAGGAGTTGCTGGTGGTTTGAACTGCCAACCTTGTAGTTAGTAGCTCAAGTCCTAACCCGCAGTGGCAAGTGCAAGTCTATCACATATTGGCCAGAATTGCTAATTACAGGATAGTATGTCTTGTGTGCAATTTCATGGTGTTTGGAGCCCTGAACATAGAATTTAGACGAGGTTTTAAAAGTACATATTTGCCAAAATGTTAAGAATAGTTTTCTTTGGGTGGTAGAACTTTGGTTGAAATTTTTCTGTTTGCTCATTTTC
This sequence comes from Echinops telfairi, assembly GCF_000313985.2. Taxonomy (NCBI): domain Eukaryota; kingdom Metazoa; phylum Chordata; class Mammalia; order Afrosoricida; family Tenrecidae; genus Echinops; species Echinops telfairi. The sequence continues at coordinate 41,988,124 of NW_022111324.1, read as the reverse complement.
ATTGGTCTTTCCTTGGTCTGCTTGCTTTTATTCATTGGCCTCCATAAGCTTATTCTACTTCTGAGTTAAATTAAAATGTACATTTCATTAGTACGAGTGTGTGTAGGGGCTGGGAGAGTGATTGTTAATTTTACTCAATTCAAGAAATATTTATTGAGAACCTACAATTTACCATAACTCATTATAAAACAGCAAGAGATTCATATATGAGTAAGATTGTCTTGGCTCTCAAGGACCTTAGATACTAGAATTAAGGGAGAGCATTTGGTAGAAATATTCTCTTCAGTTGATTGCGTTCTATTTTAATTTGGTTTTGCTAGTTAGCTTTGTTAAGAAATTATATTTCAATCGCAGGCAGTACCATCATTACATCTAGAAAATTATCCTCTAGAACACCAGGAGAAGAACATATCCTTTCTGCTAAAATACATTGATTTAAGAGGAAATTTTAATTTTTTGATGATACAGGACCTTTCAAATGTGACTTCAAAATTGCATTATAAAGTGATTGTTGAAATTAATAATAATTTATCAAGGGGTCATGAGGGTGGGAGGGGTGCAGGGAGGGTAAAAAGAGGAGCTGATACCAAGTACTCAAACAGAATGTAAATGTTTAGAGAATAATGATGGCAACATGCACAAATATGCTTGATACAATTGATGTGCAGGTTGTTATAAGAACTGTAGGAGCCCCCAATAAAATGATCTTTTAAAAAATAAAAACAAAGTGGGTGAAGGGGAGGTTGGACAGTGTAAGATATGACAAAACAATAATAATTTATAAATTATCAAGGGTTCATGAGGGAGGGGGAATGGGGAGAGAGGGGGATAATAAGGAGCTGATACCAGGGGCTCAAGTAGAAAGCCCATGTTTTGAGAATGATGAAGGCAACAAATGTACAAATGCGCTTGACACAATGGATGCATGTATGGATTATGATAAGAGTTGTACGAGCCCCCAATAAAATGATTTTAAAATAAATAAATAAAAACAAATAAGTAATTTGATTGTTGTGTGAGACTGTTTTTCCTTGCCAGTCCTGCAGTGCCTAGCAGGCTAACCCGCACTCTCCTACGCACAGCAGCCATGCCTCCTTTATCTGTGGGCATGTGAGCATTGCAGCTACAGACAGAGAGTGTGTGTGAATACACACAGGGTGCTTCACCTTCTATCGCTTGCGTTCCTGTTCTGGGCACCCATTTCCTGATCTCTGATCGTCTGTCCTTTCCTCCCTACAGTGGCGAGAAGATGAGCACCATATGTTTAGAAACTGGACCGAAGATGGACACTTTAGTGCTTCTTGGCAATAAAATAAGATATAGTGATGATGATAATAATAATAGTAATAATCATAATAGGATGTTTAGATTAATACTGAACGAAGAGTGTGAAGGAATGAAAAGGAAATTGCGTGTCTCAGTCTTTGAAATAAATTGGCCCCAAATCCCTTACGACACAGAGAAATATGTGTCTCATGAGGCCAACGACACTAGACTAAACTCAGTGATAGTGGTGATTTAGAATCTGGCATTGCCAAGTTTTTCGTTCTGTGTGTAAATTGTAACACCCCCACATCCATGGGTTCTGAGTTACAAAAGATACTCTAACTCATCTCAGTCAACCTTCAAAGGAAAACTAATCAGAAGAGGGCTGGAGGAGAGAAGAGAGGACTAGTTTTATGTATAAACTGTCAAGGCAGCGGTCTCTGAATTTAGTCTTTCCAAACAGAAAAGACTGCTGATTGCTTTCCTTGTAGACCTATCACATGTCTGGCAAGGCTCCAGAAACTCAATTTATTCTCCAGGGTTTTAAAGCCAGAAAAAGCCCAAGGAGAGACTTTTCTCATGGCCACTTAGAGGGAATGGAATGAACATCCTCTGCAGCTGTAGTGAAGAAGGAAGAACTTTGAAGACTAAGCAAACGTCTATGCAATCTCTGTGTTTGGGCTGTTTTTAAATTTAAAGTGGAGCAAATTGAGAAAAAACAATCATATGAATATTTTATAGAGAATGATATGTTTGGTTGAAACGCTTATGACCAGACAGTTGGAGAAGTATACGGAAACCAATCAAAGACGAGTTCCCAACAGCTCTGTGTAGTGTTTATGGGACTGAAGATCATGTGCTCGCACCTCCCAACCTCATGCCATGCCGTGAGAGATTAGCAAAGCCCTTCCTTCTTTTCTTCTGGGTGTTTGGTTGACATGTGAGTGGACGTTTACAATGCAAATGGGTTTCCCTTTCAACAAATCACCTGTATTTTGTTTCATGCCATCACTTACAGCCCCTTCAGTGTAAGGGCACTCGGTATTTCCTCCTTAACCAAGCAAGTGCCATAGTGTGAATGTGGTGACCCTATAGGACAGAGTAGAACTGCTCCCTAGGGTTTAAGAGGCTGAAAATCTTCACAGAAGGAGCTATAGCCTCATCTTTCTCTTACGAAGCAGTTAAAGGGTTCGAATTGCTGACCTTGTGGTTCTCAACACAAGGCATTACCCACTAGACACCAGGACTTCTTACTTCTTCTCCGGTTTCCTCATTTCCGTTTGCCAGTATTTCCTGCCCTTTTCTGCCTTCTGATCTTTGTAGTTGGACAAATGCTGCCTTTTTTTCATGGTCTCATGTGGTTGCTCTGAAGCGGACATTCCTCAGAGATGCTTGTTCACGTTACAGGCTTGTCTACTGCTTGACTGTGGGATGATCCCTGGGGATGGGTTCACTTCCAGCCGTGAAGGATAGCTACGGCCACAATCTTGGGGGTTCTTCTAGTGCCCATCAGATCAATAAGTCTTCTTATGGTTTTGAATGTTTTGGGTACAGGCCCAGGGCCTCCTATGGAGATTCTGATGATCACATTCTTGATGCTTCATGTAGCAAAAGTAGTGCATTTCATCTACTTTAAAACATGCTTTTCACCCCACATCCTTATTTATTTGAAAATGGAATACCTTGATGGACAATCCAGATGTAATTGGCAGGGTTTTCTTCTTTATTTGTGACAAACACAATGATAAATGAATTTTTAAAATAAATACATAAATAAAAATAATAAATGTGTTCTCTAATAAACTAGGAGCCCTGGTGCGCAGTGGTTATACATTGGGCTGCTAACTGCAAGGTCTGAAGTTGGAAACCACCATCTGCTCCTTGGGAGGAAAATGGTATTTTCTACTTGCTAAAGAGTTCGTCTTGAGGTTTTCTATAGATTCTAGAGATTAGCCACTTGTCTGATAGGTTATTGCTAAAAACCCTTTTTACCAGTGTATGGATCCTCATTTTACTCTTTCCTGAAGTCTTTTGATGCACATAAGTCCTCATTTTTAGGAGACCCTCCAAAAACCAAAAATCAAAAGAACCAAACCCACTGCCATCAATTAAGTGCCATCTCGTAGTGACCCCTAGGATAGCGTCTAACTGTTCCTCTGAGACTGAGACTCTTCACGGGAGTAGAGAGAATGGCTGGTGACTTCAAACTGCTGACCTGGTGGGTCGCAGCCCAACATATAACCACGTTATACATGGGGAAGGTGAGGGATATACCATAATATGAACAAAATTACATTATTCACAGAGAGAAGAGGTACTCCAATCTACGTCTGTCTGGTGCCAACACTCAAAGAAGCTTTAAAATGTGTGGGACAATGAATTAAAAGATAGTGGAATTTTCCTGTGAATATTTTGAATCCCCTTTGTACAATTAATGGCTAAAATGTATGTGGACAATAAAGTGAAGGATAGGAAGAGAGAGAAGTCTAATTGCAATCTCAGATGGGTCCCAATTGCGGTTCTTGGATTGACCTAGATGAGCAGAGAGGAGACAGAAGGGGAGCTGGAGAAAGTGCGTGTGAAAAATCATTACAGTGAGAAGGGCAGGGCCTCAGAAGAAGGGCAGGTATTTTATTTTGCGAGGGTTGTCCCCTAATGTTAGACTTTTACTGTATACAAAGTTTGAACTTGATTAGATTGTCAGCATGAGGCCATTATAAGCACCTGAGCAGAACAATATCATAATTACTTAAATGGCATCAAACGGCAACTGAGATGAATGAAAATTGGACAGTTAGTTTTGATGATCTGGCAATGGATAGAGAAAATTTGGCCACACTCTTGCCACAAGTCTGTTACTTAAAATATTAAATAAATAAAACCAAAGATCTTTAAAATAATGTTCAAGCAATCGGAAGAACCAGCATGTGATTTACAATATGCCACTGAGCCTGAGGAGAATTGGAAGGAGGTTTACTTAAACCTCATGAAGACAATGATTTAGAGCATGGAATGGAGCCACCGGTGTGGGCAGAAGTGAGAAAGGTTATTACAAAAACAGCCTGTCTTCTCGTGCCTGGAAGAAAACCAGAAGCAGGGAGGATCTGCAGTCAATCAGCATGTCTCAATGACCATGTCATCCTAAAAAATGCAGGTCAACACTGGGCTTTTCAAAGCTAAGATGGATTTCACCTCCCTTTCTCCTCTTCCTCCGTCCCCTCCAAGCTCCTCTACCACCAACCCTGGCAATCGTTACAGGATAGAATCTGCAGTGAGCTGGAACAGATTTGGAACAGAGCTCTGGGAAGTCCACACACCAGCTGCACAGAACGGCCAAGACACATAAATTTCTTGGAGAATGACCCTGTATTTTGGCAGTTATGACTGTGAATATGAATACCTCTGAATCTCAAGCTAGAACAAAGTAACAGAATCCCCCGCCTCTCCCCAGCCCCAGCTCAACTACCATGCGCTTTACTTGTGTGTGCATCCATTACTCAAAATTACAGAAAAAGTTGATAATGGTTAAAGCTGAACGATTTAGCCCTTCAGGATTTAATGCTATAAAATAACATTAGACATTATTGGGTTATAGATTAAATTAACCTTGAAGATTTTTCTTTTGAAGAAAGGGTCCTAGCAGTATATTTCTGTGGAATTCTTTTACAATGGTACTATGAAAAGCACACAATGCCTTTAGAATTTACTAAGGTTTACAGACTGAGTATTTCCACATTCAGACATAGAATCAGCATCATACATCAGTCTCACCCAGAACCTTTTGCCATCAGGAGCCCTCTGTGGCAAAGGGAGACAAATGACGAGTGAAGTGCCTTTGACACTTCACTGATTTATTCCTTTGGGCGGTACCCAGAAAGTACCTAATGGATTTTAGCTTATTCTATAATACATAAATATTCTATGATACACAGACTCTGTAATACATAGGTGGCACAAATTGAAGCATGTCGATTCGTCTCAAAGTCTACAAATGTTTTGATAGTGAGCTGGAGTTAGTTTGAACAATCCTATAAAATAAAACTTCCAGCTTATTTATTTATTTTTAATCTAGAAATTTCATTTTGGCCCATTCACTCTTTTTCATATTCTTTAGTTACTATCTGAAACTCAAAGGGTGAATGTAAGTAGAAATAACTTAACAGTGAGAACTTTCCTTGGAGCTAAAGATTTAAGTGCTACTCAATCTCTGCCATTTGTTTAACAATAGAGGCTTAGATAACTTTACCTTAGGCGCCTCAGTTTATCCCATGGCAAGAGTGCTTCTGCTTGAGGATGTTTAGCCATGAATTCAAACACTGCTGTGTGTCTAGCACTGTGCTGAGCTGTGCGTTAGACGCTGTTGTGATTAGTTGCTCTCAAGCCAATTCGGCCACCGAGCAACCCTGCTCCCTGGGGCTGCCTGGATTCGTCACTGCGAAGAGAGTTCAAGGGTGGGCTGCATTTTGATCTGTTGCACTTAGGGTCAGAACCGGCTCAATGGCCCTGAAAACAATCTTTACAGAAGATTACTACCCTGTTTCCCCGAAAATAAGACAGTGTCTTATATTAATATTTTGCTCCCAAAGATGTGCTAGGTTTTATTTTCAGGGGATGTCTTATTTTTCCATGAAGAAGAATACAGTACACATTTATTGTTTGTTTTATTAAAAGAGACTTCACACTTCCTGTCTGTTCCGGATGCGCTGCGGCCAGCTGTGCAGCGCCACTGCGGTCCAAAGTCCAGAGTTTCGGTAGCATCTGGAGGGGGGGGGGGGCTTATTTTTCAGGGAGGTCTTATTCAGGGGGATGCCTTATATTTCGGCAAGAGGCAAAACTGTAAGTAGGTCTTATTTTCAGGGGATGTCTTACTTTCAGGGAAACAGGGTAGGTCTGCACAGTAGAACTGCCCCTGTGGGTTTCCAAGAATGCTGATCTTGATGGTGATGAAAAGTCTCACCTTCTTCCTGGGAACGGCTGGTGGGTTTGAGCCGCGTACCTTGTGGATGGGGGCCCACCCTGTAATCCAGTGCACCACCAGGGGTCCTCGGCGTAGAGGCTAGGGTTCTGAAGACAAACACTGACCTCCAACTGTGCGTCATGAGACTTAGTCCCAGGAAGGGAGTAGACATTGAACCACTCACTGTATTATGACGGAGTTGACTATGGTTTTGATGAGCGTCAAGAAGGAGCAGCACAGTGGAGGCTGGCACCTCATAACAGAACTTTCTCATCTTGTTCCTGTGGGTCCTCCATTATAAATTGTGTGTAAAACTGCCTGGCACATCATAGACTCAATCAGTGGTTCCAGAAACTGAAACTGTGTTGTTTGGCGGACAGAGAAATTGGCAAAAAGCCAAGATCCCAGATGACTCCCTTCTTGTGCTCCTTTTGCTGATCAGAAAATGGACAGAAATCTTTTGACCAGAAGACTAACAGAGAGGAGGGGAAGCATTCCACACAGTATATACTTCACCTTAAGAAGAGGAAATAGCTCCAAGACTCAAATTTAGTGTGCCTCTTGGATACATATAAACTCTAAACATTTTATGTGTGCATTTTTAATACTGTTTTGATGTCTTATTCAAAATTTAATCCTTTGACATGTGATTCCCCCCCCCACCCGCACCTTCTTTTAAGAAAGAGGCTTAGAACATGAAGCAGCAATTCAAGTGCCAGTGAGTAAGAGAGATCATTGAAATGAATCTAATTCAATTTTGTGTAATTCACCACATTTTGATGTGGAAAAAAGTTAAAAGCAATCTGGACTGATAACTGAATGGAGCTTTGTTCTGGGGCTATTCATCAAATCAAATGACTATTCTGCTGCAAGCCAAACTAAAAATGGAATATTATAGACCCCAGAGGCAGCCTGGGAAGTTTGACAGACATTTCATAATGTTTCACCTGATGAACTCTAACGTTGTGAGGGAAAAATACTACTTCGTGCTCAGGCAAGGGCTCAAGCATGCCACTGCTTGAAATATTTAGGCTATCTCGTGGATGGGTGATAATCTTAAGACCAAGAAACGAAAACAAAATAAAGGAGGAAGTGACTCCCTTCGGGAAATGTTATCCGTGAGAAATAAAGCCAGAAATACTGCGGTGTGATTCATGCACTACAGCTTTAGGGAACAGTGGTGTGATGAGAGGAAATCACAGACCCAACAGAGAGAGGCTGGGAGGAGAAAAAGAATCCCACGTGGTAAGAGAGGGAAACACTTCAAAGGGAGCGCTTCTTCCATAGAAGAGCGCAGGAGCACCTTTTTGTAGTAGAAATTTCAATGAAAATATAATCTGCAAGGACTTAAAAAATGGTTTTCTTTATCTTTTTTTATGAAACACCCTCCAAACTGATAATCAGTAGTTAAAAATATCCAAAACATGGAAGGGGTAGTTAATGTGTTTTTAAAAAACAGAATTAAGAAAGAAAAAATTAAGATTCAAAAAGACATACAGATTGGAAAAATGAGTCGAAGCAAAGAAGATAAAGCAAAAGGCAAATGTTAGAGTTTTAATTTTATGTCAATAGCCCTGCCTGCCCTGGCTTCGCCCTCGATGATGATCCCCTGGCCTCGGTTCCTTCCTTGCTCCACACTGGAGCTAATGAAAGCTGGACTTCTTAAGATATTCATAATCTCCTTGCCACTTAAAATTGGCCCATTGCAGTCTCGTTGATTCTGATTCATTGTTACACTACCATCGGCTCTCCGAGGCTGCAAACAGTACAGAAACAGGTTACGGCATCCTTTTCCTACGGAGTCACTGGCAGCTCCAAACCACTGACCTTTCCATTGCCTAAAATCCTACAAACCAGCCCTGCCATTGAGTAGATGTTGACTCACAGGAACCCTGGATAGAGATTGTGAGGCCAGAAGTCTTACCGGAAACAACAGTGTCATTCTCCTATGGAGCAGCTAATGGCTTTGAACTGCCTAGTGCTTAGCCCACTGTGCCACCAAACTCTAGCAGCTGTGTAATCATAGTACCATCGGCTTCCTCACTTTAAAGAGATTTTAATAAAAAAGATCAAGTCCATTGCTCTCAAGGTGAGAATTCTAACTCCTAGCAATCTTGTAAAACAGAATAGAACTGCCCGGAGGGTTTCCAAGACAGAATGTTTTTTATGCCCAAACTCCCCCTGCCCCATCACCCCTCTCTGCCAGTCTGTAGACTCTCCTTTAACTCTTCTGATGAAGTTAGTTTTTGCTTTCTGCTTCTTGTGAATTAGGTGAAGATCGTCAACCTTACACTCAACAGTTTGCACACACTTTGTTTCAACATCCGTTGTAATCCCTTCACTGTACTATCACTTTTCTCATTTTCTCCCTAGTTTTTCCTACTTCTAGCCCTCATTTTTTCCTAACCCTGTGAATATCGTCCTTGGGTAAATGCTGCCCTTTTGATATTACATGGTGGAATATACTACCACAGGGCTGAGTTCAGTTATAGACCTAAAGGATGCATCTAGGCCATAGTCTTCAGGAGTCCTAGCACTATCTATCTGGCCAGTAAGCCTGGTCTCATTTAGAATTTTGAGTTCTATTTCACTTTTTTTTCCCTCCCACTCTATGGAGGACCTCATGTGAGGTTTTGTTTTGTTTTGTTAGGGGGGTGGGGGGGTGGGTAGTGGTAGCTGGGCACCATCTAATTCTTCTGGTCTTAGGGTTGGGGAGATGGGTGTTTGTGTGGTCCATTAGTCCACTGCATTACTTATTTCTGATTCTCCTTATTCTTCTTTCTTCAAGATGGGAAAAGACCAATAGTTGTTAGATGTGCTGCTCATGAGCTTTTAAGGCGTCTGTTGCTATACACCAAAGTTGAACGCGAAAGAGCGTCTTTGTAAATGATATTATGTCATAGTTCCCAGAGACTATGGTCCTGATTGCCCCTGGCCAGCAATTTATTCTCTCAAGGTGAGTGGTTATATTTAAAAATTTTTCATAACTTTGCTCCTATATGCTAAATCACATTCATGGATATATTTACAGCAAAGTTCATACACATATAAATATAATCTGTGGAATCAATATCTATTCATGGGTACAGTTTCTCTTATTCTCTCACATCTGTTTAACCTACACGTCTCCATGTATCTTCTTGTACATCTATCATCATTATTGCAGGATTGTGTATATAATGGCATTTGCATCTGTTGCCTTTAACTCTTGCAAACCTCCTAGTCCAAGCCAGAACTTTATTTTTTATTTATTTATTTTATTAAAAGATCACTTTATTTGGGGCTCTTACAAATATTATTACAATCCATATATCAATTGTATCAGGCATATTTGTACATATGTTGCCATCATTCTTTAATAGACATTTACTTTCTTTGAGCCCGTGGTATCAGCTCCTCTTTTTTCCCTCCATCCCCTCTCCAAGCTCTTGACCCCTTGATTATAAATTATTATTGTTTTCATAAAAGCCAGAATTTTTATGGGAGCAGAATGTTTCATCTTTCTCCCATAAAGCAACTGGGGAGTTTGAACTGTTGAGCTTTTGGTTAGCACCCCAGTGTTTAACCACTGAAAAACCAGGGTGCCTTTACCTGAAATGAGGGTGGGACAAAAGTGCCATCGTATTAGTGAAGACTATAGGCTTTGTCATCACTTTGATTTCTGTGTATTCCATCTGGGTCGTCCATGAATAGTTTCCATTTCTGTCATTTGAGGAAGGTGCTTGCAAAGAAGAAGTTTGGGCCTTGCAAACCCCTGTCCGTGATCTCCATCTGTGTGTCTGTTGGCACGGCCATGATTTTCAACCACTGACCCTTCCCTGTTGTTTCCAGCGTTCACATTCCAATCGCCAAAAACTGTCAATGTCGCTTGATTGCATGGTTGATTAATTTCAGATTGAAGAAATTGGTAGAATTCTTTCATTGCTTCATCACTAGCTTTAGTTGGTGTGTAAATTTGGATAATAATTGTATTAACTCATCTTCCTCATGGTCATATAGATATTATCCTATCACAGAAAACATTATACTTCAAGATGTACCCTGAAATGTTCTTTTTGACCATGCATGTGAACCCATTCCTCTTAGATTACGCAAAGCTGGATCGTCAAACTCAAAATATCCAATACCTTTCCATTTCAGTTCATTAATGATAATCCTAATTGGTCTTTATACATTGCTTTCATTTCTGATAACTTCCAATTTTCCTAGATTCATACTTTGTACATTCTATATTCCAATGATTAATGAATATTTTCTGCTATTTCTTCTCATTTTGAGCCATGCCACATTATCAAATGAAGGTCCAAAAGCTTTACTCCATCTACGTTAGCAGTTCTCAACCTGTGGGTCGCAACCCCTTTGGGGGTTGAACGAGCCTTTCACAGGGGTTGCCCTATTCATAACAGTAGCAAAATTACAGTGATGAAGTAGCAATGAGAATAATTGTATGGTTGGGGTCACCACAACATGAGGAACTGTATTGAAGGGCTGTGGCATTAGGAAGGTTGAGAACCACTGATCTACATCATTATGGCGAACGCTATTTTGATGAGGTCTCTCCTCCTCACTCTTATTTTGTGTGCCTTCCATCCTCAGGATCTCTTCTTCTGGCTCTGTATCTGACAATGTTCTGCTGTAATTCATAAGGCTTCCAGCAGCGAATCCCTCAGAAGTGTGTGGCCTGTTCTTCCTTCACAGTCTATTCCTAGGAGAAGCTCCACTGCAATGTGCTCATCATGGGGGACACTGCTGGCATTGAAATACTGCTGGTATACCCCCCAGCATTGTACGTAGCAACATGCAAACTGCTATTGTGTGGTTAACTGACTGGCAAAGGGTGGTTTTAAAGTTTATGTATATTAAAAAGGAGGAGATGTGGATTTTCCCTCTCCCAATATAGAAACTTTCTTGTAATCTAAGCCTTCTTAGTTGGAGTGAGAATAGGTTATTGGGAAAGATTACTGTGGCAAAAATCAATGAATGTTCAACAGAGTTTGTATAGATGGTGCAATGGATAAGCACAATCTTTTGGTTTCAAAGTGAGTGTGGGGTAGATATTCTGGCATCATTCTGTTCCTCCCCTAGTGTTGCTCTATTTTCTAGTTGCTCATTTACTTTAAAAAAAAATCATTTTATTGGGGGCTCATACAACTCTTATCACAATCCATACATCCACCCATTGTGTCAAGCACATTTGTACATTTGTTGCTATCATCATTTTCAAAACATTTTCTTTCTACTTGAACCCTTGGTATCAGCTCCTCATTTTTCCCTCTCCCTACCTCCCCCACCCTCCCTCGCTCTCACGAACCCTTGATAATTTATACATTTTTTTCATGTCTTACACTGACCAATGTCTCCCTTCACAAACTTTTCTGTTGTCTGTCCCCCTGGGAGGGGGTTATATGTAGATCATTATGATCGGTTCCTCTTTTCTTCCTCCACCTTTCCCTTCCCCTCCTGGTATCACTACTCTGATTATTGGTTGGTTCTGAGGGGTTTATCCGTCCTGGATTCCCTGTGTTTCCAGCTCTTATCTGTAACCCGTGTACATGCTCTGGTGTAGACGGATTTGTAATGCAGAATTGGGATCATTATAGTGGGGGAAGGAAGCATTAAAAAACTAGAGGAGAATTGTATGTTTCATCGGTGCTATACTGAACCCTGACTGTTCGTCTCTTCCTAGCGGCCCTTCTGTAACAGGATGTCCAGTTGTCTACAGATGGGCTTTGGGTCTCCACTCCGCATTCCCTCTCACTCACAATGACACGATTTTTTGTTCTGGGTCTTTGATGCCTGCCTGATACCTGATTCCATCAACATCTCACGATCACACAGGCTGGTGTGTTTCTTCCATGTTGACTTTGTTGCTTCTCAGCTGGATGGCCGCTTGTTTAATCTTCAAGCCTTTAAGATGCCAGACACTGTATCTTTTGATAGCTAGGCAATATCAGCTTTCTTCACCACATTTGCTTATGCACCCATTTTGTCTTCAGTGATTGTGTCAGGAAGGTGAGCATCACGGAATTCCAGGTTAATAGAACAAAGTGTTCTTGCATTGAGTGAGTACTTGAGTAGAGGCCCAATGTCTGTCTGCCACTTAATATTAAACCTTTAAATATATGTACTTAGATCTATTTCCCTATCACTATATATAAATATATTTACATATGACAGCTCATTTACTTTTTTGTCATTATTATTCAAGTGTCACATTAAACTAAGTTTGCAAATGGTTATGTATCCTCTAACATTTGCAAAGATTTGCCCAAAGAAATTCAAAAGGATGATTTGAATAAGACATACTCCCAGCCTTCAGAAAGTTTATGGAGAGGTCTACTAATTATCTCAGGCTCAGGGTTATTATTTAAAAAAAATAAAATTAATTTTAGAGCCAATGTAGATTTAGAGAAATATTGTGAAGATGATACAAAAAGTCCCTTTATTTTAGTGATACCATATTTGGGTTTTTTGTTTGTTTGTTTTTGTTTTTTAAATCATTTTATGGGGGCTCATACAACTCTTATCACCATCCGTCCATCCATCCTTGGTGTCAAGCACATTTGTATGTTTGCTGCCCTCATCACTCTCAAACCATATTTGTTTTTAAGATGTCTTTCTCCCAGGACCCTTCACTCCTCACCCAGTCCCCAGCTCACTTGCTTTTCCTTCTTTCTTTAGTTTCATTGTTGCTCGGTGTCCTGGAATTGCATCTGAGTTAGTTAATTGTGCCAGCCTGGCCGATAATCACATGTGGTGCTGGTTGAAAGGCGGAGGGATAAATGGGTGGTGAAGCCTCGCCTTTCTAGTTCTCGGGTCTCTTGTTTTGTGATGGTTGCATCGGGTGCAGCTGCCTTAGTAGTTCCCTGCTTCAGCTTGCAAGATTGACTTCCTACAAGACATCCCCAAGGAGAAGCCGCATGGATCTATCCCGATGCAGCCCTGGGTGCTGGAGCAGCCATGTGGAGACCCCTGCCAGTGCTGAGATGCTTACACGTTCACTGACTCAGCTTTCCTCCTGCAGTCGGCATTATTGCCTCTGTTTTGTGAGGTGAAGGACTTTGTGGACTGGTGTTGGGTATGGGTTAATGTTGGACTTGTGGGCTTGGGCAGCATTGGGTTGGGATGTTTTCGTGATGCACATTTTCTTTGCATAAAACTCTCTCTTATACATGAGTTGCTGTGGATTTGTTTCTCCAAAGTACCTAGACTAATACAGCATCCAACTGCTAGCGACCACAAATAAACAGGATGCAGCGCCGTTCACCCTGTGCCAGCCTCGCGACCCTTGCTGTGTCTGAGCCCATTGTTGCCGCCCCTTGAGCTCGTGCAGGCGCTGCCACTTTTCGCTGGCGCTCTGCTTCCCCGACATGTTTCATTCTCCAAGGACCGGTCCCTCCTCATAACAAGGCGAGGTCTTTCCACCCTGGCTTGGGAGGAACTTTCTGGCTGGTCTTCTTCCAAGACAGATTTGCTTGTTCCTCTGGTTGTCTATGGCATATTTGATATTGTCTACAAACACCGTAATTCAATTCTGCCATTTTCTTTATTCATCGTCTAACTTCCCCATGCCTGTAAGGTCGTTCAAAAGACCATGGTTGGCTCAGGAGCAGTTTTGATAACTGTCCATTTTTAAGCTCCTATTTTAGGAGCCCTGGTGGCATAGTGGGTAAGAGTAGGCTGCTAACTGTTAGGTCAGCAGTTCAAAACCACCAGGCACTCCACAGGATGAAGATAAGACTTTCTATTCTCTTAAACAGTTACAGTTACAGGCTTGGAAATCCAGGAGCAGTTCTCTATCCTATAGGGTTGCTGCTTGCTTTTTTGTTTTTGATAGTATAGTGGGTAATGCTTTAGGCTGTTAACCACACAGTCAGCAGTTTGAAACCACCACTAGCTGCTCTGCAAGAGAAAGATGAGGCTTTACTCCCCTAAATATGCATAACTTCAAACAGGGGCAGTTCTCTGCGTTATGTAGAGTTACTGTGAGTCAGAATGGAGTCAGTGGCTAAGAATTTAGTTTTGAGTTTTACAATTCAGCTTATATTGCAAGACCAGATTTTTTTTTGTTTTTTTCAGGGGGGATTGTAGGGAGGTGGGGCGCAGTGGCAGGGACATCAGTTTGCACTCTCAATATCAGATAAAGAATAACTTTTGTGCTAAATTTTAGGAAACTTACAACTCTCCTCCCTCTTTTAGTTAAATTTTTAAAATGTGGTCTACTAAATGAATTACTAACCATAAAACCTCTAGAAAATGCTAACATCTAAAAAAAAATCACAATTTCATTAATCTTTTTTTTATCTATGGTCGACCCCCTTTCCTTTTCACTAGGACAAAATCCCTCTTTAACCCAGCTAAGGAGCATCCACTGCTGAATTAGGCCCTCAGATAAAGCAAAGCACGAAAATGACCCGAAACTCCAGAAAAATTTGGCTGTCAACACATATGTCCCTAAATTGGAATATGACCATTGGCCCAGGATTAAATCCCAAGCCTGTAGCAGCAGCATGGTAGCATCTGGCTGAGGATTATCTGACTCTGGGGGTTTAAGCTGAAATCAATCTCAGAGTAATGAGATCCTCTTCAGGGCATTGTGTAAATTGTAACAAAGATTTAACCAGCAAGATGTTTGTGTGTTTTTTTTTTATTATCGAAGTTTTATTCTTTTTTGTAGATTGGAAAGGAACTATTTAAGTGCTTGTCTACAAGTAGAAAGTGTACTACCATTTGTGCCATTTTAGTACTATCAGTTGTAGATATAATTGATCTATTCTACAGATGAATCATAAAATTGGAAAACACTAAGTAAGACATTTTCAAGAGAAGTAAAGGTGGGAGTGATTGTTTGTAATTATACAGATATTTCTTTGTTTTGCAAAGGTATTCAGAGCAAGGAAGTGATATTTTTAGACCGTGATTCTTATATAATTGGAGAAAAACATTTAAATGCTGTGTGTGATTATCGATTAACTGAATTTACAAGAGTAATATGAGCTGAACACTGTGCCACATCTCTTCACACTTCCCATTCCCCACTTTCTGGATTTGCACCTCTCTAACCAGAGGGGTTTAGCAGCCTAATGTTAGACACGAAGCTTTCACCTCCTGGCACTGAGACTCCAGTCAGTGGTGCATGACCTTTGCTGAACTGGGGGTCTTGGTCAGAAGTGGGAGTAATGGAACGACCATGAATTAATGTAAATGTAGGGGAAGCTAAATGAGCCAACAATTTGGATGGAGAAACTTCCTTTGAACCACAGAGATAAAGTGATCTAAGTTCTCAAGTAGGGTTGAAACTTCAGTGAAGGCTAAATTACAAATTGTCCACTCTTAGTGGTCCTGTCAGAGGCCCCCTCCTCATGCTAATAGCATTCAAATGAGAAAAGACACATGCAAATAACATCAACCATAATTAGAAGCAAAGTGACACATGGTCGACTTAGCTCCATCTTGGGAGTAAGCATGGGTGGGGGGTTGGGGGGAGAGGCGGGGGTAAGTCTGGGAGACGTTGGCACGGCAACCAAAGTATTAAATCACGTTAGAAAGAATTGTGGTGATAGATTTCTTGCCGTGTTCAATCATTTGTGTTGCTCTTTGGAAGTAACTTTGGGACGGTTTCTCCTGGAAACCGGTGCAAGTGGCTGGGAATTGCAGTCATTGTCTCAACTTATTGATAGAATTGTTCTATCTTACCCTTGCTCCAACAGTTGTATCAACTCAGAATGGGAATAGAAGAGAATGGACATTCTTTACCATCCACCGAATTCTCCCCCACAGAAGTTGCCAAGATAAGTATTTCCAAAAAGATTCCTCATTGAACCCTAGTTGTCTGCTCTGGGAAATTTCACTTTACCCCACTCCTCCAGTTCCTGTATCATCCTTCTATTTTGGATGAAATGAGGCTAAATCTGTGAATGTAAAACAAACTGTTATATAATAAGAATTGCTGGTTCCTCTTTACTGACTTCTATACTATACTCTTTTTCCTCCAACAGTTTTATTGTCCAGTAACTTACATATCATATTATTCAATAGTTCAATCATTTAACCATATCACAGAGAATTCAATGGGGGAAAATAAGCCCCACATAAATTTTCTAGCATTACCCCTATAGTTCAATCGCCTTCAAGATGGCTCATGCAATCACAATGCCTTCTAGTGCTCCCGCCTTCATTAGTTACTCACGGACTCTCCTTTCCCTCCCTATCTACCCCCGCCCCAATCCTGTGTTCCCTATATCCCTCTTGTGTCTGTGATTGTTACTATGCATCCATGCCTCCTGTGCTTCACAGCTGGGAGACCCACCAGAAAACAATAACAAACAAAATTGTGCGAAGGTGTGAAGGGTTAAAACATAACAGTATACAGACGAAAATACTAACGATGCATAAGAAGGAAAAGACAGCGAACAGTAATCAAAAAGCCAGGAAATGCATTTCTGTCATGAAACCAGTAAGAAACACTTGCTCTCAGAACAAATTCATGTCACGTCTACAGGGTGGTCAACTGGCCAAGTGTGGAGTTCGATCCATCAAAATCTGGATTATAATGGTGTCTGGTAGATAGTAAGGCTGTTTGAGACTGTGGCCTGTGGCTAGAGCAGGTCTGCCAGTGGCTCAGTCTGACCGGGTACTCTGCAGACGGGTTGCAGGCTCTCATCGTACTCGACAGCCCTCCACAAATCGGGTGTTCATCATTTTTGTTGAAGCTTTTCTCCTCCCCGTATTCATGTTATGTAATAGTCATCTTTGGATCACACAAGCTGGTGTGCTTCTTCTGTGCAGACTTGGTTCACTCCTCGCTTAGATGGCTGCTTCTTTGAATACAAGTCTTTAATACCCCAGACACTATTCCAATGGATAGCCAGGCACCCTCTGCTTTCTTCACCACACTTTGCTTTAGTACCCTTATCTTCAGTGATCGTTTCATTAACGTGAGTATCGCGCAGGGCTTTGATGTACAAACTGGTTGTTCTTCAATTGGGACTAGCATTTAGTGCTAGCCCCAAACCCATTCCTGGATCTATGTCATTTTTATACTTATTTATTTATAATTAATGTGCTGTAATTTTGGAGCCAAGATATATGTCATGTTGTTCCATAATTCAATCATGCAAGCCTAATTGTACAATTGCATACTCGTACATGTTTTCTGACACATACTTTTCCTTCCTGGACTTCTTAACATCATCTCACTCATGTCTCCTCTCAACAACCCCCTTTCCCCGAACCCTTGTTGTCTTTTCTTTCCCTGTAAGCTCAACATCCCTGGGTTTCATTTTCCAAAAAATAAAGAAATAAGTACACAGCTTCAAGAGGGTGAGTGAGCCCCACTGGCAGTGCACCTCTGAGGTACACTCTAACTCATGTAAATGAGCATGAGCAGACTTTCACAGAACGGCTGTCACAGGCTGGCCCGGACAATACGTGTCTTAATACAGCATACCGAGCATTGATATACACAGACCTGTTTGTTCACCAACCAACAGTAAGGACAACGCTCTTGACATAGTTGTCTTCCTCTCCCCCAGACACTGTGTGTTTTCCCGCTTAAGTCCCCAGGTCACCAGTGTGTGTGGGGAGAGGCCAGTTCCCCCAGCGGAGTTCCCATTTGGGGTCTCACTGATGCAGCCTCTGGAGCATGACCTGCACCCTGAAGGTCAGGATTCAGTGTCCCTGTGTTCTGCAGCACAGGCCTGAGTTCCCGGGTTGCCCCCGATGCGACTAGGTCAGTTCTGCTCTCCCGCTGCATGTCACTAAAGCCCCTCCCTACCTAGTGGTCCCAAAGGCATCCCCCCTCTCTCCTTCCCTCCCCTCCCCCCCAACAGTCATGCACCTATGTTAACCCAAACTTGACTGTTCCCTCTTCCCTCTGCTGCACTGCCCCTCCCATCAATAATCCCCGTCCTTCTCCCA
Source organism: Echinops telfairi (assembly GCF_000313985.2). Taxonomy (NCBI): domain Eukaryota; kingdom Metazoa; phylum Chordata; class Mammalia; order Afrosoricida; family Tenrecidae; genus Echinops; species Echinops telfairi. The sequence continues at coordinate 41,969,982 of NW_022111324.1, read as the reverse complement.
GGGACCTCACCACAGGTCCACCTGGCTACCACTCAGCAGACACCCCCCTTCCCACCTCCCACCCCCGACCACTTGATCCCAGCCATCATGAGGTGACCTCTGGCCAAGTGGCCTACACTATACTTACCTGGAGCAGAGGGTGTGGTTCACTGGCACTGGTCCTGTTCTTCATCAGGCTGTCCGGTCCCCTGCCAGAAGACTGGATGCCCTGAGAGCTTGAACTGGTGCCCTTTTGGCTACCTCTTCCTACCGCAGTGCACTCATACAGTATTTGCTCTTTGTTGCTTGGCTATCTTCACTCAGGCTATTATTCTCCTTGTATAAACAACTGTTAGGCCGTAAGGTTTATTTATTTATTTATTTTGATTAGGTCATTTCCATCTTTAAGAGACTGTATAAACAACGAGGACAAGAATGAAAAAAGTCACAGGGAGGAGACAGGCCAGTCAGGGTGCAGTGTAGCACCTATGAAACATACAACTTTCCTCTAGTTCTTAAATGCTTCCTGCCCCCA
>NW_022111324.1:41967408-41968936 GCF_000313985.2 Echinops telfairi | reverse complement strand
GTTCTAAACTTTTCTGTGGTGATGATTGTACTACTCCTCTTAATATTATTGAACTATTGGGTTTTATAATTTACGAAATATATGCTAATTAAATGGTGAAATATCAATAAGTAAATAGATAACCAACCCCCAAAAAGACACTACGAATTTCCAGAATACATCTGTTATTATAAATTGAGTTAGTCTGTGCTCTGAATTATCTGTCAGGTTTTTCTTCCCACAAGGACTGCCATATTGTCATGATGCTGTGCCACTGATATTTTAAATACCAGTGGTGTTACCCATGGTGGACAGGCTTCATCAGCGCTTCCAGATAAAGACAAAATGGGAAGAAGCAGACACTGCGTACTTTTGAGGGATTAGTTACCGACAACCTCATGAAGAGTAGCGCCGCATCGTCTGAGCAACTGCTGGAAGATGAGCCCCTCAAGCTGGTAGGCACTCTACGCGCCACTGAGGACGAACGTCCTCTTCAAAGTGGAGCAGACCTAATGGAAGGGGTGGAACAGCACCTTTGTTTGCTTTGGGACACCACTAAAAAGGAGAAGAAACAGGTGCAAACATCCATCAATAATCAGAACATGAAATGTACACAATATAAATCGAGGAAAGTCAGAAGGCATTAAAAATAAAATAGAACACATTGACATCCTAGGCATTACTGTACTTACTGCAATTGAGTCCAGTCCATCGCATAGCGAACCTAGAAGACAGTGCAGAACTGCCCCTGTGGCTGTCTGAGACCATAGCTGCAGGCGTGTCAGGCAGGCCATCAGATGGCAGGAATGCCGAATTCAAGAGGAATGGCATCAAGTTTATACTCAAAAAAGAAAATTTCCAGATCTATTTTGAAGTGCAATGTTCTCTGTGGTAATATAATATGTATTTGCCCATGAACAAGACCAGTTAAGACAACTGTTGTTCAAATTGATACACCAATGATAGCGAATGATGAATCAGTTGAAGGATTCTACTAACTTCTTCAGCCTGAAGTTGGTCAAGCACACAATCCAGATGCAGTGATAATTTTTGAAAGTTAGAAACAAAGGAACTGGTGATAGAAATAAAACATGATAGAATTTTGCCAAATCAATGAGTTTTTCCTTGCAAATACCCTTTTAAACCAATATAAACAGTAACTATACATATGGATTTCCACAAATAGAATCAAATTGACTGCATCAGTGGAAATTGATGATGAAGAAGCTCAATATCAGCAGTCAAAATGAGACCAGAATCCAACCATATAACAAACCATAATTGCTCAAAAGTAAGTTCAGATAAAAATTGAAGAAAATCAAACAAGCCCATGAGAACCAAAATACAATCTTGAGTATTCGTCACCTGGACATGAAGAGCACCCAAAGAACAGATTTGCCACATTGAACACCACTCATCAATCAGAGATGGTGAGTTGTGGGAGGACATCTGGAACATCACACATGAAGAAAGCGAAAGGCCATTAAAAGGACAGGAAAGAAAAAGCAGGCCAGACTGGATGTCACAAGAGACCCTAAAACTTGCCCTT
>NW_022111324.1:41964883-41966707 GCF_000313985.2 Echinops telfairi | reverse complement strand
GTAAGATTTTTTGTTCTGATGATGCCTTACACCTGATCCCTTCGACACCTCGTGGTTGCATAGGCTGGTGTGCTTCTTCCAGGAAGCAATGTTAATGTACATGAGCAGAACACAAAAAGGCATCTCAGGGAGTCAAAGGATAGATGATAATGAGATGTGCAAAGAACTGGTGTTAGAAATCTAAAAAGGAAGAGCATACTCTGCGTTTCTCAAGCTAAAAGAACTGAAGATAGAATTCAATCCTCTAGCTGCAATATTGAAAGTTTCCGTGAGCAAAATATTGAATGGTGTAGGAAACATCTAAAGTACAGAATCATTGTACCAAAAAGAACAGGTTCATTTTCATCCATGCCAAGAGGTAGCATATGATTAAGAACCAATGGTACTGAAGGAACATGTTCAAGCCGCACAGAAGACACTAGTGGAAAACAAGATTCCACGAATGGACAGACTCCAAGTGATATGTTTCAGCAAGTTGATGAAGCACAGAAAGCATTCACTTGTTTATGCCAGGAAATAAGGTAGCTTACCTGGCCAACCAAGTAAGAGATCCGTATTTGTGCCCATTTCAAAGAAAGGTGACAGCAGGATGCAAACAGTGTCTTAAAATGTGATTACTTTACATGCAAGTAAAATTTTGCACAAGATAATTAAAGACTGGTTGCAGCAGCGGACAAGGAGCTGCAAGAAATTCAAGTCAAATTCAGAAAAGTACATGGAATAAGGAATATCATTGTTGATGTCAGATGGCTCTTGGCTGAAAGCAGAACATACCAGAAAGATGTTTACTTGTGGTTTATTGACTATGCAAAGACATTAGACTGTACAGATCATAACAAACTATGAATAACATGGTGAAGAATCAGAATTCCAGAACGCCTCATTGTGCTCATATAAAACCTGCAAATAGACCAAGATTCACTCTTTGAGGAGAGTAAGGGGATAGATACCACATGGTTTAAGATCAAGAAAGGTTTGTGTCAATGTTGTCTCCTTTCACCATACTTCTTCAATCTCTAAACTGAGCAAATAATCTGAGAAACGGGACTAAAGGGAGAAACATATGATGTCAGGATGGAAGGAAAGCTCAATAACACCCTGTAATGAGTACGTGAGAATTCTTGCTTGCTGACAGGGAAGAGAATTTGAAGCACACACTGATGAAGACAAAGGCTACAGCTTTCCAGTTGGCTTGCAACTAAATGTAAAGAAAACAGAAATCCTCACAACTAGATTGAGATGGCGTAGCAATTACTTAATATGCCTTTCTAGCTATAATTCCTTATGTGATGTATTATACAATTCGAACTCTTTGCCTATGCATTTAATCTCATTTTGGAGAGTTCTCTGCTATGCTAATGGATGGTATTAACATAGCGTCAAGTCTCCACTTAGTGGAAGTTGTAAACCAAGTCCCACTCTTCGTTTCTGTGGAGTATGATCTGCTGAAAGACAAAAGTCGTATCTCAATCTGGTCAAAGGGAAACCAGAGGAGGTCAGATATGACCTCTGAGCCATTAAAAAAACACCAACACCACCAAAGGTACTGCCGTCAAGTTGATAACAACTCATAGCAAAATGACTTGTAGTGAACAGGATAGGGTAGAACAACCCCTGTGAGTTTCCCAGGCTGTAACAATTTACTCATGGATTAATAAACAAGACCATGACAAATGGAGAAAAGTTTGCAATTGTCAAGGATTTCATTTGCCTTGGACAAATCTGCTGCATGAGACCTACTGAAAGTGTTAAAGAGCTAATCTGTCATGTTGAGGACTAAGATGGGCCAGACCCAAGTCTGACCCAATCGCCCACACAAGCATG
>NW_022111324.1:41962928-41964548 GCF_000313985.2 Echinops telfairi | reverse complement strand
AAGAATAATCATCCTTATTCTTAAATTGTCTTAGTTTTTTTGAAGAATATCAAGAAACAATATGGAAATATCTTTAAAACCAATTTTATTGTTTTTGGTCAGCTATTATTTAACATTTTTCATTAAAATTTAAAATTCATTACTATAACATAATCTAGTTTTGTGTACCTCTTTTATTATTCTTATTTAAGTATACCTTTCAGTGTATCTTCTTTTATACTTAAAATGGTCATTAGGGCAACAAACCAGTTGCTAAATTATTTGAATCTCACCACTGGTTGTATCCTCTCATCACACTTATTCAATCTCAGTGCTGAACAAATAATCAGAAAAGATGGATCACAGGAAGAAGAACCCAGCATCAGGGATAGAGGTAGGCTTATTAACAATCTGCAGTATGCAGAGAACACAAGCTTACTTGGTGAAAGTGAGGGGGATTTGAAGAATTTACCGAAGTGTCAAAACTTGCAGCCTTCAGTATGGAGTCTAACTTAACGTACAGAAAAACAAAATCCTTACAACTGGTTCAGTAGATAACACGATAAATGCAGAAAAGACTGAAGTTGTCAGGATTTTGTCTTGCTTGGATTCACAAACAATGCTCCTGGAAGCAGTTTAGAGAGCAGACGGCACATTGCAATAGATAAATCTGCTCAAGAACTCTCTAAACTGTGAGGGCTGACGTCCAAAGACATCCAAATGCTCGACCTTGGGGTAGCAGTACCCTCTTCTCTCAGTATGGCATTACATCTTTCAGTCCAAAGGAGTATAGCAGTTCCTATAATCTGCAACAGATGTGTTTAAAGTAAAATCTGCTTTACTTAGCGGGTTTCTGATGTCAGATACGTAGTATGTTGTACACCACCAAAAGACAATATCTGAAATCCAGTTAGTATGGAGTCTGAGTCACCAAGAGTTGAAAAGAGACATGGTTAAAAATGCATGATTAGCCATACAATGCAGGGTAGATTCTCGCCTTGGGGTTCCATATAAACAATGTTAAGCATTTTCCTCAAGGACAAGTTGCCTCCACCATAACACGACTGAAATCAGCTTCTTAGAGACAGACACATCCCCACCTCCTCTTGATCATGAATCTCCATCAAAGTGCACTGAACACCAACGTAGGAAAGTCTGCCCAGTTAGGATAACCATAGGGCATCATCAGATGGCATGGGATGGGCTATTCGGTCCTCTCTTACTCCTCCCTCCCAAATGAGAAACTGTCTCCAGCTGCAGTGGGGCCTACCCTGGAAAAGTGCTCTTTGTGTTGTATAAATAAGGGAGGCATAACAGGGTTATAAGCATTAGACAGTCAGACCACACTAGATTGGATGATTGCATGACCTGAGGACCACTGCTTGTTTTGGTGTTTGAGGTAGTGCCATATCACTTTCAACCATAGGTACACTTGTCTACAGACCTGTCAGCCATGTATGAGAGTTCCAATCTCTCTGCACCTTCTCCAGCATTTCTTGATCATTTTGTTCTGTCTGCTTTTGTATTGAATTGTTGACTTTTTTGTTGTTTATGAGAAGGGCCTTCTGACATTGGGCCTCCACTCAAGTACTCCCTCAATGCAAGAATACTTTCTTCTATTAAATTGGCATTCTATGATGC
>NW_022111324.1:41959416-41961675 GCF_000313985.2 Echinops telfairi | reverse complement strand
CCAATTTGAGAGTGACATCTGCTTCTTATTGAGACCTGATCCTCAATTTAGAGATTACTGGTTATGCCCAAGTTCTCCCAGGAGAATAACTCTGAATATATTTTTGAGCCATATCTCAAATTTGATATGCAGGAAAGATTCTGGGTGCTGAGAGATGCAGAGCTTCTGATCCACTCTGTTGGCCTTCCATCACATTGTCCAGAATCGAGCAAGCACAAGGAGATCTAAACCCAGGAGGCACTTGGAAATTTTAGAAGCCATGCTGGGATGAGTAGCAGGGCCGACTTAGCTGTGGAGCAAGACCTAAACGGCCTGAGAATAGTTCTCCTAATAATAGTCTGTATCAAGCCTTACTGAAGATTGAGAATAAGAGACATAACAGTGTAAATATAACTTTTTTACTGTTCAAGTGAAACTAATAGAAGGAATTGATCACTTTAGAATGTTCTTAGTTTTTAACTTTAGGATCTTACCTCACGCCTAATCTGGGAGGGTGCTTCTTTCATTTGCATTCTGCTGTAGAAAACCCAGAGTCTTGGTGGCACTGTGAATTAAGCCTGGGGCTGCTAACAGAAAAGTCAGCTGTTTGAATTCACCAGTTCCCTCATGAGGGAAAAAGAGGCACTCACTTAGAAAGATTTACAATCTTGAAAACACTGTGGAATAAGGTCTGCTCCGGCCTATAGGGTTGCTATGAATCAGAACTAGATAGTGGGCTTGATTTTCATGATTGTGTAAAACTAGAGGATTCCTGGTAGTCCAGTCATTAAGATTAGTTTGGCTGCTAACCTAAGGGCTGGCCACTGAGCCCACTGTAGGAGCCCTGGTGGCACAGTGGATTACATGCTGGGCTCCATGCAGGAGAAGGATGAGGTTTTCTGCTCCCATAAATATTTACAGCCTTGGAAATCCACAGAAGCAGTTCTACTCTGCCCTATAGGGTCTGTATGAATCAGAATTTATTTAATGGCAGTGAATTTTGAGCTGATCTTGGGTGAAGATGTGGCAGTGTGCTTTCCTAATGATTACCAAAAAGCGTACTAACGCTACAAATCCCCTGGGACAGTTCTCCTCTCCTTATTGGGTCAATATTAAGGGACAACTTGAGAAGAAAGGGAATTCCAGAACACTACATTGTGCTCATGTAGAACATGTACATGGATCAGGAGGCAGTTGTGCAAATAGAACCCATGCTGAGAATTATGCTGAGCAAATAACCGGAGAAGCTGAACTATATGAAGAACAATGGGACATCAGGATTGAGAGAAGGCTTCCTAACTTGTGATGCAAAGATGGCACAAAAGCTTGGAGGACTTGAAGCACTTGCTGATGAAAACCAAAGACTGATGCTTTCAGTATGGATTACAACACAATGTAAAGAAAACCCCAATCCTCATAATTGGACCAGTAGGTACCATCATGATAAATGGAGAAAAGATTGAAGTTGTTAAGGTTTTCATCTTGCTGGGATCCACAATCAATCATCATGGAAGCATCAGTAGAGACCAAATGATGCATTGCATTGCATTGGGTAAATGCTGTACTGCACAAGAACTCATGAATGTGTTGAAACACAAAGTTGTTATTTTGAAGACTAAGGTACACCTGACCCAAGTCATGACATTTTCTGTCATCTCATATGCATATGAAAGTTGGACATTGAATAATTAACACTGAAGAAGAATCAATGCATTTGAATTATGGTACTATGGAAGAATATTGGCAGTACCATGGACTACCCAAAGAACAAACAAATTGGTCTTGGAAGAAGTACAACCAGAAATCTAGTTAGAGGCAAAGATGGTGAGATTTCATCTCATGTCCTTTGGCTAGATCAGTCTTTGGAGAAGAACATCATGCTTGGCAAAATAGAGGGGCAGCAAAAAAGAGGAAGGCTCTTGAGGAGATGGATTCACACAGTGGCTGCATGGATTGGCTCAAACATAAGAACAATTGTGAAAATGGCCAGGACCAGTTAGTGTTTCCTTCTGTTGTACAAGGGGTTGCTTATGAATTGGAACTGGCTAAAGGGCACCTAACAAATAAATTGACTCAATGGCAACAGGCTTGGTTTGGGGTGCATTTGAAACCTCCGCTTACCTTTTGGGGAATACCAACCCACATATATTTCTACCATTGCATGACCCAGTCTCCTTCATAGTGTGTTTAAGTCACCAAACCTGAGTATCTAGTTTTTTAGATAACTTCACTAGTAGTCAAGTCCAGGCTTGGAATCCTGTCTCCTGAGCCACCTTCACC